>NW_010322351.1:72236-79470 GCF_000700745.2 Antrostomus carolinensis
CAAGGCACAGTACTTCAGATTGAACCTGCATGGAAATTAAAAACCGCAGTGCTTTCACCATTTAAAATATGTTTCAGAACAGAGTCATATTATCCATACAGATCATTCCAAATTGTGTAAGAAAAAAATATCTGCCTGTTTATTTACATATAAAAGTTTTGGTGCCATTCTTCTTCCCATGCACTTAGACTTTCTTCTGAGGACTCTGTTTGGCAAGATAATGGCCATTCTAGTCTGGATCCAACACAGCACGTAGCTGCATCTGTAAGCTGAAATGTACCAAATTCTTTTGTAAAGTCTGGGTCAGTATTAAATATTCTTGATACTGTATAAATACACACAAGGAAGTAAATGATTGCATTTCTAAGAAAACTAGCATACATTAAAAAAAAAATAAAACCAGCAAAACTGTGTAAGTAACCAGAAGAGAACGTTCCATAGGAATAATGCCATCAGCTAACACTTGACTTTCTGGAGATAACCTAAAAGCTGTAAGGTTTTACAAAAGCATCATCTTTTCAGTACAGTTCTCATAGAAGAAAAGAAGGGCTTAATCAGAAAAGAAAATGTGTTGCTACAAGTGCAAGAACAGCAAGGAGGAAAGGACTGGGGTGAGAGCAGAAAATACTTCAGAGCAAATACTCAGGAGACTAAAGAGAACTGAATGACAAGAGAAAAAAGGAGGTTACAGAGCTCAGAGCCTGGGGACAGACCAGGCAGCAGGTCACACCCAAGGCAAGCAGAAGGGCTGGCTTTCAGGTGGCACACTGTGGAAGGCCATACTGAAGTGCTCTCGATGGACGAGGGCCTCCTGCCACCAGATGAGCACCCTGATGTGGGAAGGACTGACCATACGCTTCTGCAAAGAGGCGGCGTTGCAGGGGAGATGTGAACATCTGCTTGATTGCTTGGAATCCTGCTGAACCAAAGGGGCAGGGTCTCCTCATACAGAGGATCCCAGCTGCAACAGGCATCACTCAGTGAAGTTGTAACGGCACAGGCAGTCTGGTCTGACTCAAAATAAACACAGGCTGCCTTTTTTCTGGTAACAGGCTATACCCAGGCAGCAGGCAAGGATTCAGTTGCAAGGACTTCTTACCAACAGTTAGGATACGCACTGCACCACAGAAATTTCAGAGGTGGGTTCCATGTATAATAATGCAGGGTCAATGGAATTAAGGATGTTATTTTACAGGCAGGGATAGCTAAGGAGATAAACCTTAAAGGAGCTGTAGCAGCACACTGTGTCCTATAAGAGGCATCACACCTACTAAACCATCAGACACTAAAATAATCAAGACTAAGCAGTAGCAGAAGTTCAGTGTCAGACAGCTAAGGAAGCACTGAAGACTGGCCTTAAAAATACTGTACAAAGTGTCTGGATTACAGTTGTTAAATCACAGCCCCACTGCTCTTCAGACAAACCAACTGATGTCATTTTCCAGTCCTGCAAAATGAACAATTAGAAACATACAGTTTTCAGAGTCATTATAGTTTTATTTTCTTTAACCAGCTAAAGCCCAAATTTCCTCAAAGCAGGAAGGGAAACAGAAGTCCAATTCTTTGTTCTATGGAATGAAAGAGGTGATTTTAAGTTGTCCTCACCTTTTGTCTTTTGCTCTTGCCTTCCATGTAGTATTCTAAATTAAAGCATTTCCACCTACCCCATTTTCATGCTAGCTTTGTTACTGATGTTTTTTTATTAAAAACCCAAACCTGTGTGGAAAGGTTGACTGGCCCAATGCTGGAGGCCTCCTCCACACTGCTCTGCTGACAGACCAATTTGTGTAAGCATTTCTTAATGAACATCAGGCCGAAGTCACCTGGCTGAGTTTGTACTGTACAGGGGTACAGTTTTTCTTTATTGGTGCTTCAAGTACATATTACTCTGCTTGAGTAAGTCCAGTTTCTCCTTAAGCTGAGACACTTTTTCCTGTTATACCCTATGAGAAGCAACAGCTTTCTCAGTTGTAGTGATTTGCACGTTTATGGTTACCCTTAACAGCAATTCTGCATCAGTCCTCTCAGAGTTTAACAAATTGCTTCACAAACGGAGCTTAAGGTGAAGCCACACAAACAGGGCTAACAGGCACTGAGGGGGAAAGAGGAATTTGAGGAAGCAGGACCTTCTGAGTTACTCCTGACACCAAAGACTCTGTATCACTGCACCATAAGCTCACCTGGCTGATTTTTGTCTGACAGCAGCATAGCTGGAGTCAGAGAACATTTGTCTGCAGCCTATGAGATAGCAAGCAGGAGGGATAGATAATTCATATGATTTAGAAGCCACTGCAGGTTATTTTGTCAGGAGCATCAGTATCATTTTGCACAGCTTTTGCCAGTTCTAAAAAAAACCAAATTTGCAGAGTTATGAGCAGGGAAGCATTTGGCACACCTTCACTTTAAATTAATGCAAAGTGTCTGATATCCTACCACAAAAAACAAAGCATACTTGTCTGAAGCCTCTTGTTTACAATGCCTGGAAATGTACAGTCCATAAATAAGAATCAATCTTCTTTTTGCATACACATTTTCTTGTTTGCCTTCTTATTCATAAGTATCTCTAGATTTCAGTTTGAAATTCTGCATCTCTAGTCTTCATAGGAAAGATTACAATTTAGTCAATTTATCAACATTTTCCCAGGCCTCAAATACAGCCTGCTAAGAAGATGAGTAATTTTTTATTCAGCATAAGAATTGTAGCAGTCAGTAGGAACTGTAAAGGATTTTAGCAGGCCTTCACCTGTCCTTGAGCAGAATATAAGCACCTGCATTCTCCAGAGCTGGGTTGGTTTGTTTGTTTGTGGGGTTTGGGTGGATGTGAGGGGGTGTGTGTATTTTGTGCTTGTTTGGGGTGTGTTGAGTTTTTTTTCTTTTTCTTTTTTTTTTTTTTTTTTTTTTTAAAAAAAAGGTTTGAAGTTTCTACAAAAATTACTTAAAAGCTTAAGTCCTGAAAACCCACAGAACAGAATGGCCACTAATCACCTTTTCTCTACTGGACATGTCCCTCGGCTTTTCCTCGCATCCCCTCACCGAATCCTCCATCTGGCTGCTGCAGGAGCCTGTCCAGTGTTTTGTTGGTTGCAGTAGTGCCCAAGAGCAACCGGGACTCACAGGTGCACGCCTGATGAAGCCTGGTTTCACAGTTAGCTGGATTCAGCAGTAGAGCTTACTTAAGGATTTCCCTTCACTGGGCACTGCGTCCCAAACAAAATACCAACAAAACCGCTCGTGGTGCCGCACTATACGCTGGATCGACATATTGGCACAGGATTGGTTGTTTTGTCAAGAAAAGGTTAGTTTTCTTAAACCTGAATCAACTGAGCCACTGAGCTTATCCTGTGGGCCAGCCAGCTGCTGTTCCTCAAACCTCCATTTTGCTGAAACAGGTACCCAGGGCAAAACATTTCCCATGGCTGCCAAAAGAGGAGGCGCCCCGATCCCTGTGTACGCAGCGACTTGCAAATGCCTTGGTGCAGGCATCAGAGGCAGGAGCAGTGAGCGAGATCAGGAAACTGATCCAACTGAAAAAAACAAAAGTGCATGTTGTGGGAAGGTTTCTGGGGAAACTGGATCGATTTTCTAATCTAGCTCTCTGCACAGTTGCACGATCACGTTTGCTGGCACCAGGAAAAGCTGGAGAGCTATCATGACAGGGCAGCATTGTCCCTTTGCACTGCAGCTGGGCTGGAGCCAGATTAAAGTGGCTGTGCAATCAGAAGCCTGGTGATCATGCTGAGCACTCTGCAGGATCTAGAATCACATACTCATACCTGATGCTTCAGAGCCATGGAAGAAAAAAAAATGATGAAAATGCAAACGACTTGGCAGTATCCAAATAGTCACCCTCAATATTGTATTTTCCACAGGGAGGTAAAATCCATACCCGTGGTAGAGTAGTAATTTTGAATGCCACTGTCTGAAACCTAAAATTTCTGTAAAAACCCTCCCTGAAACAGCAAAATGTCAGCTCACTACTGCTTCAGAAATACACCTTCTATTAGGTGCCACACCTCCACGATTCAACAATAAAAAGGCAGGAGAACATTCACAGCTTTTTAAACCAAATGAAATTCCAGTTTCCAAATTGTCCAAAGCCAACTGTATCATCATTGTCCGAGTTACTGTGACATCAACACAACGGCTTCCGGTAACTTCTGAAATCAAACTGTACGTTTTAATGAGGGGAAAAAAACCTACATATCTAAATAATTTCCCTTGTGAATGCTAAACAACTGCTCATGTGTTCGGTTATCCTGCCATGAGCATTGCTCTATTCTCCAGTTATTTTTCTCCAAACCTTTGTAATTTCAGTACCTGTAAGTGCTTATGTAAAACAGGGAGCCCTAAATAGTTTCCAGGGAGGGAAAAAAAAAAAAAAAAAAAAAAGGAACAAAGGCCACACTGTTTTTGTGACTGATCTTTATCTTCACAATCCGCATTTCCAAGGACCAAGCAGCCTGTGTCGACAATTCCCACTTTCTAGCCACAGAGCTTGTGTGCTTACATCAAATGAGGAAACCTAGGTAGTCCTGCAAGTAGAGAAATAATCACTAAAATTAAAGATAGGCATGCCAGTGTTCTGCAAGGACTGTGAACATCTGTGGAATGTATATATATAAAAAGACTCAAATTTGGATTAATTTCAGAATAGATTAAACGAAGCAGAAAAACATATTAATGACTCGAAAAACTGAAGGAGCACAACAGCAGCAAAACAACCAGCAAATACCCGCTAACTAAATTGCTCGTCTAAAAAGCTGGAAAATGAGCACAATCATTTTAAGAGATCAGATTTAAGGCTCAGAAGACACAAGGAAGGTTCAGAATGAACACATGCCATTAGATTTTTACAAGATTTGCAAACATAATAGAATCAGTGCTTTCCAAATGACGCTGAGAGTGAAAAAGAAAGATCATCTTACTTCCAAGTCACATCCTGAAGGTGAATAAAAAGAAACAGTACTTGTTTGTTGCTGATCCTAAAATTGATGTAAGAGTTTAAACACGTATTTGACAAAAGGCTACTATCAGCTAATGGAGTAAGAAATCAAAAGAATCACTACACCATGCAGCAATTTGTATCGGAAAGTTAAAATGGGGGGCCTTTCCATAACATATTTTGTCCCTACTGGGCTCAGTACAGTGATAAATGGGTGGGAACTGACAGCATGTGATAAGCAGCAGTCAAATCAGAGAATGTATTGGCTGCTCTGGGTGCCAAAACAAATACAAAAAGCTATGACTATGGCTAATACCAGATAGAATGAAATAGCTGTTCTTCACTGATAGTCATTCAATATATTTGCAAATCTGACAGGACCTCAAAATATTATTTTTAATTATTTATACTTGTATTGTGCCAAAACAAACCGGCTCAAGGTCACTTTCCCCTTCTCACCACTATTCTTCACCCTTTCCCATCTTGCCCCAGCTGTAAGCTTTGAAACACAGAGAGTTTGCAATGCGTGGCTCTGGATATAGGGCACTTAGAACAGCCTGGTGCAAATCATGCTGAAGGTTACAGCTGTCCACCTGGAAGCGCCCAAGATCTGGAAGGCCTGGAGGTGGCATTATGCCACCTTGCACGTCCTGCCAGCAGACTGTGCCTTCCACAGTCACAGGAACACTCAAACGGTTCCGTTTACCAGGGAGGCAAGCAAGCTGCTTCATTTTCTAAAAGCTGTTATCTGTGGAAGCTAAGCCAAAGTAACAATATCCAAATTACAGGTTAAAAGCAGCTGAGACTGATTCAATTAATCCAGTACACCTTTGGTAGAAGCAACTTTGCAGCTAATGAAAGTCATTGCTCTCAGGTGTTCTGTGCTTTTTCCTCCCTTTATCCTAGATCTACTTATTCTGATTTCACATTTTATTTTTCCTGTTCTCTTGCTCTCCACTGTCATTTGACCCTTCCCCTGCTTATCTTATTTCACCCTTGTTACTCTTTGTTTTACTAAGTTTCTGCTATTCCTCTGGACTCCTGTTTCCTATTTCCTAGAAGGCAGACACTATTCTTGTTTGGTAACATTTTATATCCACTTAACATAGTATGAATCACGATTTTCAGGACAGTGAGGATCCAAGACCCCTCTTTATGTCTGCCAAGTGTTTTCCATTTAGCATATGATCATACTGTCAGAGTTGTACTGTATTAATCCATACAAACAGCAACAAATATTACAGAGATTAAAAAATATACCAATAGCCTACACAGTTTCCACTGTAGCACATTACATTCCAAGTGGGAAATTAAGAGAAGGGACTCTATGAATTCTGAGTTTATAAGTGACTCTCCATGTTCAGCTACCTCTACTTTTCAACCTGCAGTTTCTTCCTGAACAGAGGGTAAGGACATAGTTCTGCTTGTTGTGTCAGCACTGATTAAACCACATCAGAGCTATCACACATCCTTATGCCAAGGTAAAAATATGGTGCATCCCATCGCACACTAAACTGGAGAACCAAACTGGATGGGGAAAAAAGACACCAGTAAAAATGCAGGTACTATTTTACTGGTTATTTTACAACAGGTTCCCTACACAGCCTCCATCAACACAACAGGGGAAGGGGTTGAATAAAACAACCTCTTACGACAGCAAGAGCTGCTCACTGAATTACAGCCCAAATCCACGCTTGCCTACAGGAGAATATCTGGAGCCTTCCCAGGGCACTAGACAAGCATCAGGAAAAGATAAAAGGCAAAAGCATAACAGAGTAAAATGAGAACACATGCAGTTCTGGGAAGATTCAAGCAGCAATTTGATCTTGGCTTCTTTTAGCAATTTATCGTGCTGTCATCATCACAGTAGTCAATGAAACGGGGAGTGTCCTACCCCCACCGTAAAAGCAGGAGACTGAGAAGAGAGGAAACGGTATCGGTCAGAAAAACCTGAGAAACACAGGGAGGTCGTGTGTTCTGGATGCTCACAGAACTCAAAAAGAAGACCAACTACTCAACACACATGACCTCTCACCCAAAACATATTTTTAACGTGTTTCACAGTATTTTGAAGTGTACCGGCTTTGCTTTTCTCCGGCTGTAATTCTCTACACCACAAGCCGAGTTAAGCCAGTACTAGAAGCTTCAAAATGGTGACACCCTCCAACACTAACAGGTATTTTTCTCATCTGTCACCAGCGCCTCGGCGTCACCCCTCAGGGTGCGAGCGGTTACGGGCTGCCCGCCCCGTCGGAAGCCTGCACTGCCGACACCGCTCCCGGTTCTCCACAG
>NW_010322352.1:0-11231 GCF_000700745.2 Antrostomus carolinensis
GCCACCTCGCTACAGGTGGTGAGGGAATAAGCACACTCAAGGAGAGTTGGGTGACCTGGGAGGGTCAGGGTCCATTACTGCCATAGGACCCCCCTTTCCCTGATGGGAACACGGCACACAGTGCACCCTGAGCATGGGAGGCATCACACACCTTTTGACAGGTGGCTTCTTCTTCAAAACATCAGCCATCATCTTCCTGGCAGGAGGGAGCTTGTTCCACCCTGAGAAGAATACAGAAACCAGAGACCTTCAGCAGCACCCTGAGAGCTTGCTGGTTATGCCAGCAAGCATGGAGCAGCAGGGATGCAGTTGAGAGGCAGAGGCTGAGGTGCTACTAAAGCCTGTGGTCCCCATGGACATGGCAGCAGGAGCCAAAATATGCCCTGGGCTCTGTGGACAGAAGATCAGGCTGCCCCAAACCTCCCCCCCCCAGCAGCTCCCCTCATCCCTGCACCCTGTCTCCCACCTGCAAAGATCCCTGTCACCCAGCGAGCTTGCATTTCTGATCCCACCATCACAGAGCCGGTCAGCTGGATTAAGCCGATGATGGCCAGCGTTGGCTTTTCCAGCTGGGGAGGGAAGATGCGTTTATAGAGAGAACGGTTGTCATCAAAGAGGCTGCGGACTGACTCTTCCAGGAAGGGAAATGAGAACATGTAGCCCGTGGCAAAGAGCACCACGTCAATGTTTTCTTCGGTTGTCCCATCTTCAAAAAGAACAGAGCTTTCAGTGAACTCCTTCACTTTCGGCTTCAACACAATGGTCCCAGAGAGGAGGCAAAACGGCAGCTCTTCATTGATAATTATCTTAAAGTTGGAGCTTGCAGGTGGAAAAGAGGACAGCAATGTTAGCACCTGGGAGGGAACTGAAGTGTCTTCTGTGGTCAGAGTTCCCCTCCAAGTGTTTGCTATTCCACAACTATCCCTTGAAATTAAAAACCAAGGATTTCACGCCATTAAAACCCCCTGACCAACCAACAAAATAGTCAGAAAAAACACCTTTTGCTGGAAGCCAAACCGTAGTTTTCATGGTTAAACCACGAATTGCACTTCCGAAACCTGATTCTCTTTGTAAGGGCTGATGGGAGAAGCCAGTCAAAAAAGTGGTTGAAGCGAGTAGTGTTGACCATGTCAAAGGGGAAGCCGTTGTCCGAGACCCGACTGAATACCCACGTGCTGTTTCTGGCACTGAGGAACACCTGGAGGAGAAGGTAGGTCTCAGCCTCCTGCTCAGACATCTCGTTGCTGTTTTTTCCCTGAATGGCAAATCCCATCTCCTGCACTTGGGAGCCAAGAGGGTTATCCCAGTGGAGGGAGATGGCATTCAGATAAACCAAACAGTTTGTGGTGGCTTCTGCAAAATTCCCACAGCTGCTGAATAGCCTCTCCTCAGGTGGCCCAAACTCTCCAGGAATTGCAGTTTCTTCAATTGCCCTAAATTTAAGTGCTACTTATTGAGAAACCCAGTGGGCAAAGCTTCCTGTGCGTACCCCAAACCACCGGCTATTGCAGTGCCCAGCTGGGCTCGGCACCACCACAGAGCTGTACCTTTGCAGCCACGCGGCTCAGCTCCACAGAGAGATCACCACCGGTGTTGCCAGAACCAATCACGAGGACCCGCTTTCCCTGGAAAGCCTCTGCATCTTTGTAGTCTCGGCTGTGGAGATACCGACCTTTGAAGCGGGTCTCGATACCTAGGCAGAGAACAGAGAACATCTCCTACCACCAGATACATTTGCTTGCCCCAGTCTTGTGCCTGGACCCTCTGCCTCTCCTTGCAGGTGAGAAGCTTGTGGAGGTCTTGCCTCCCTTGGTGATGCCCCCCTCCTTGTCTTGGTGCTGCTTTACAAATTCTTATGCAAGAGCTTTGCTACATCTCCCAAGTGACAGGACAAGAGGAAATGGCCTAAAGTTGCACCAAGGGAGGTTTAGATTGGATATTAGGAAAAATTTATTTACTGAAAGGGTTATCAAGCATTGTTGGGTTAACGGCTGGACTTGATGATCTTAGAGGTCTTTTCCAACCTTAATGATTCTGTGATTGGAACAGGCTGCCTAGGGAAGTGGTTGAGTCACCATCCCTGGTGATATTTAAAAGATGTGTAGATGTGGCACTTAGTGACTTGGTTTAGTGGGCATAGTGGTGTTGGGTTGATGGTTAGACTTGATGATCTTAGAGGTCTTCTCCAACCTTAATGATTCTATGATCTTTATGAGGTGTTTTTCCCATTTCCAGGAATGTCCACGACCATTCACATGGGGTGAGGGTCCCACCTACCCCAGCATGGGGGCTTTGTGGGGCGTGTAGGCTTGCAAAGGAAAATGAAGCCAAGGGACCCATGGGTGCTGGGTAAAACCCCGGGGGTCAGCCCCAGCCCACCTCGCTGCTGAGGCAGGGCTTACCTGGGAAAGAAGCCAATGGTAAGTAGGGCTCCTGGAAATGGCCAGCGCAAACCATGACGGCATCGAAGATGTGTGATTCCTGGACGCCATCATTTTCAGTGACCACCTCCCACTGGCCTGAGGTGGCGAAATCCGGGCACTTCTTCACACTGAGAACTGTTGTCTTGCACCAAAACCCAAAAAAACAGCAGTCAGGGACTGTGCTGCATTTCAGAGAGCACCTGACTGCAAAGGGCTGGAGATGCTGGGGGTAGGCTGGGTCTCCAGGGAGCTGCATGTCACTTCTGAAGCTGTTAAATCCCACCCTGCACCTTTTGCCTGGTGATGGCATTGAGGAGGGGCATGCGCATCAGGCAGCCCATGTTTGAGCAGCCTAGTTTAAAACACAAAGCCAAAAAAGCAATGGTCCGCCTGGGATTGCACCCAGCATTGTCCCATCCCACCTGGGCAATACCCTGGTATCTGCAGCCACCCACGGCTCTTCTCCCCATGGCATTTGGGGTCCCCGCTCACCTTGAAGCGTATGTGCCGCAGGAGGTCAAAGTGCCGGGCGTACATCCGAAAGTACTCCAGGAGGAGGCTGTGGGGCAGGTAATTGGGAAAATCCTCTGGGCAGGGGAAGTCACTGAAGCAGGACATCTCCTTGGAGGTGTTGGTGATCACTGAGCGGTACACGCTGAACCTCCCGCTGTCCGTGGAGTCCTGTGTGAAGCCAGCAGTGCCATTTGCAGGTGTGCAGGGAGGGACTTTCTCTCCCCAAAGTATTTGAGTATTTTTCCTCCTTGTATTTGGGTACAAGGAGTAAACTAGGAATTAGCACCTGGTGACCATGGCTTCTATTCCCTCCATCTCCTTCTCCACCTTGGAGCTGGGAAGAGCCCTGTGCCTGGGACAGACACGGTCCCGGAGGGCATAGCCACCCTTTCCTCTTTGCTGTGGGCACAGGGCATCTGAGGGAGGGGACAAACCCAGGGCCAATCCACCCCGTGCAGGCAGAGCCCACTGACCGTGTAACGCCAGAGCCCCCCGATGTCCTCGCTCCTCTCGAAGCAGGTGGGCTCCAGCCCTTCGTCCAGGCAGCACTTGACGGAGGCCAACCCGCCCACCCCGGCCCCGATGACAGCCACGCGCCGCACCATACTGTCCCACAGCAGGGAACGGGCCGGCGTGTGAGCAACTGGAAATAAAATAGCCCAGGGATTAGCAAAACAGGGATCCCTTCTTCCCATCCCAGGGAAAACACCCCTTATCTTCTCTTGCTGCAGGTGTCCCTGGAGGAGGACTGCCCTTGGAGAGAGCCATCACCAGCTCCTGTCTTGAGCTTTGTGGACAGACGCTGCTCATTCCCCTTCCTGCTGTACTAAGCCCACACTGAGGGCCCAGCAATTCCCCTCACACAGGCAGGGAAAAAGGAGGCACTTTGAAACCTGCTGCTTCTACTTATTCCCTTTCCTGGCCCAAACCAGAGCGTGCAAAGAAGGGGAAGGGGCTTGCAGCTACCCACTCCTGCCTGCGCAAAGTGATCCTCCTGAAACTCTTACAAGAAACAGTTTCAACTCAGTTTTCATGCTCTCCTTTTTAATTTCCCATTAAATAACATTCTCTCAAACTCAAAAAGGGTTTTTTTAAAAAAAAACCCAACAATGCCTGACTAAGCAGGAGCACAGCACAGTGATTCAGAAGTTAGGCAGCACTGTGAAAGTGTGGCGGGGATTGCAGGACCTAAAAAAAGTCAGAAACCCAGGAAACACAGGGTATAAATGGGAGGAACTCAAAGCTCGGCATGTGTAAACTGAGCTGCACCCAACTTGACTGGAAAGCAAAGAAACTAGAAAAAAAAATGAACCCTTGTGAACTTTGTTTAGAAAACAAACACTCCTACTGCAGAGTCTGAAGAAAGAGTCATTTATAACTTTTTTTCAACTCAGTTTTGTGTCAAAAGCGTAAGTTAACTTAAACGAGATGGAGGAAGCTGCAGAAAGGCAGTGAAAAGCGAGGGGGATACAAAACCACCCCCCTGCATCCCAAAGCCAGCTGTTCCCAGCCAGAGCCACTCCCTGATCTGCGGAAACAGGGCAGGACATGCCGATGTTCACCCACCCCCCCATTTCCGGAGCCTCCCTTGGCTTTGGGAAAGGGCAGTGATGTTCCCGGGGTGATAAATTCACCCCTCTTTTCTGGCACTGCCTACAGACAGCTTTGCTCTGGAGGGTCCCCATGACACCCCCTCTACCCCCAACCAGCAGCGAGGTGAAGCTGGTGGTGAACACCAAAACCCCGGAGAGCTGGCTACCTGCTTTTAGAGCTTGCAAAACCCAGCCAGAGAGAAGTGAGAAGCAAACCTTGGCAGGACAGCTCTGTCCCTTCGCTGCTCAGGCTTCGGCTGAACTTTGCTTCGCTTTTCTCTAGCCGCAGATTTAAAGGATAGGCTGAAGTCCAGGCAGCTCACCAGGTGCCTCTTGCACCACTGACCTTTACACTCATGCTCTTCCCACTCTGCTCTGCTCAACTGCACCGGCAGAAAGTTCTCAACCTCCCTACAGCAGCGCTGGGTGGCAATCTGGACTGTAATCCCAGGGGGGCCACACTTGCAAGGACTCCCATGCTGCAGCTCACCTCCACTTGTACCCCAGCCCCAGCAGCAGCTTGGGGTTGTCCCGATCCATCCCCGCACCCCGTGCTGCCTGGGCTGGGCAGGTGCTCACTTGGCATCCCCAGGAAATCAGCAAAACACACTCCCTCTGCTTGCATCATGCCAGTAGATGGCAAGGAGCGGGGACAAGGTGCATGGGGCAGCCCAATTTTTGGTGGTCAATGAAAGCCCTCACAGCCCCAGGCTTGTGGGATGCCCACGGTACCTGCTGACACAGCCCCAGCCTGCACATGGGACCCCACAGCTCTCTCCTTGCACATAACGAAACAAGGCAGCAGCCTGCTCCTGCCATGGCCAAGGAAATTTTATTGAGTGAAAGACTCTCCGTGCACAAAGCAAAGCTTCAGGATTGCCTGGTGGTAGGGAGCACAGGGAAGCAAAGCCAAGAGCAGTCAACCCCATGGCATTCCAGCCCTGGTCTCAGGGGTGACAAACCCCCACAGTCAGGGTCCTTCCCCTGGAAAGATGCACCAGTTCAACCCAAACTGGGATTTTTGGCTCATAGGGTTTAAGGTCAGAAGAAGGGAGAGCCTGACCTGTGCACCCAGCCCAGATAACCCCTTGTTGGACTGAAGACCCCAACTCCGGCTGATTTGGGGCAGTACTTGGTCCTCTTGCTCCTTTCTGCCTGCGGCATCCAAAGCCATTTTTGCTGGTCTTTTCCCTGCTGCCTCCTGGCCAGCGTGGTCTGGGCACAGCCGTGGCACACAGCCACACTCTGCTCATGGCAGCAGGCAGGAGAGCAGCAGAGGGGCAAGAAATGCTGGGGGTAGGCTGCCATCCCTGGCTCATCAGGTCTGCAAAGCTGTGCTCGTGGGTGAGCTGGAGCAGAGAGAGGTTTGTGCTGCTGGTTAGAGTTTTAAATTTGTTGCTATCTGCTGAAATCCCATTCCTCCTGTCCTGTGGCACCCTGCAGAACTGTCTGAGCTGAGATAACATCCTCAAGGACAAGAAAAAACCTAAACAGGCTCTAAAATCTACTGGAAACCAAAAACCACAGCAGCCAGGAGCAGGAGGAACCCCACCACAGTCAGGAGAGAAGGGTAGAGGCTGGAGGAGCTGGCAGGGACTCGTGTTCTCGTGGGCTTCAGGGTCCGGTCCCACTGGGTGAGGATGGCCTGGCGTGCCCCCTCCCAGCGCCCAGGACCCCCCAGTCGGTACTGGTAGGGGGTGCAGGGACCAAAGAAAATGGTGAGGGCCAGCTGAGGGTCTCTGCAGAGCAGCCCCAGGACACTGGGCTTGGTGCCGATGAAGGAGGCAAGCTCGTCCATGTAGACCAGGCAATCGGTTTTGAGGACTTCGTCATAGGACAGACCAAACCTTAATGAACAGGAGAAGAAACAGAGGTGGGAGAAGGAGTGGTGTCAGGGGGCTGAGAAGAATCGGAGGTCAGATGCTCTGCATCCCTGTTGTTGCTGTGTCTAAATGCAGCTGGGTTCTGCTTTGGAAAGGACTGGGTGTAGGTGCAGTGAGAACCTGGGGGGTCTGTCAGGGCCAGAATCCTGCCTGTGACCCAGCACGTGCAGAGCAATGCTGGCTCTGGTACACACCTTTCTCATGTGCATCAGTTGTTTTTTCCCTTCATCACCCACAAGCTGCATCTGGCCCTCCCTTCACCTTAGCAGACCTTTTCTAAAACACTTTTTCAAACCAGTTGGGTTTTTTTTTAAACCAGTTTTCCCTTTGCCCTCCTCAGATAAGTCACGCGCAGCATGAGAAAGGCGGCACCCTTCAGCTTCCCTCACATTCATTTCCACCCAGTATTGCAAAATGTGCACTGAATTGGAGAACTGCTTCCAGTTCACCTTCTCTGTAGAGTTCACGGTCTTGTTTTCCACCTTCAGTTGGCTGGAAAAAGCCACGGGCGTTTAGCTTTGTATTGTACAGCAATTGTTATGGGCACTTCTGTATTTCACTCTTCTATACCTTTTCTACTATAGCTATCTAGGTGACCCACGGATTAATATATCGCCTAACTAACTTCCTTGTTTTATCTCATTCATTTCCTGATAATTCTTAGCCTTTGATTTGACCTTTTGCCTGCCTGGGAACCATGTGCTGGTGTGCTGAGACACCTATTCACAGTGAGTCAGAGCTCCGTGCCGAGACGTGAGACAATTTGTAGGTACACCTCAGGTTGGCTTTTTTTTTTACCTTGCTGAATTACTTTGCATTTCTCACCATTAATTTCTCTGCCATTTATTTCTCAGTCCCTTGGGACCCTGGCACATTTCCTCAACTCCCAAGCAAAATTTAGTCTTGATTACCCTGAATTAATTTCTTTCCGTCATCAACAGGCAAAACATCAGCATCAAATCAAAGGTTACATTGGCTCAGTGCAAGTGAATAAGGGGGTGGCTGGATTCGGGCACATTCCCTGCCCACCTCCCCTGTATGTGTGGGGAGCAGCCGCAGAGTGTGAGCTGGGGCTTCACTTCCAGGGGCTTTTCAATCCACTGAAAAAACCTTCTGGGGTTCTGGGGACTGGCTTACCTTCGCACTAGGTTTTTCTTCTTCTCATTTACTTCCTTCTCCATGACAGACTGAGGAGGCAACTGACACAAGCCTAGAAAAGAGGAGTGCCCTGCAGAGATTAACTGCTGGGGGAAATTTGTGAACTCATTCAGCAATGCAAAACGTGGGAAGCCCTTCCCCAGGAGGGCAGGAGAGCCTCATCGCTGGATTTAGCTCAGCAGTGGCAATTTGCCAGAGACCAGCCCTCCATGATGGTATGGATTCACCTGCACTTTTTCCTGCTCTTACAGATTTGTGCTGTCAGGGCACAGGCAGATGATGGGCTGTGCAAACCCCAGAGAACACCATCCCAAAGATAAATCCTAGAGTCCCCCTGGCTCTGTGGAGGAGCCTTGATGCAGCCCTCCACAGCAGCCCAGTGGAAGGTTGTTATTAGTATTATTTAAAAATAAAAAACACCAGTAGGTTTCTTTCCTCAGACCAATAATTGCAAATAATTCCTCTTGTGGGGCAATGGGATGCTTCTCTGGTAGTCATGGTAGACAAACCACCCTCTCTCTTAAAAAGCAGTGAATTCTGCCAGGAGGGATCCACCACAGTGTCTTCGAGACAACAATTATCTGTGCTTCCAGGTTTACGTATCCATCCCATATCAGAAGCTCTGACTTCTAAAATATTTTAGAGAGAAAACACTGTCTTGAGCAACCTAGTTTGGACTGTGGTTTGCAGGCTCAGGTGCAGGATTGCACATCAGCTGAGTCACAGTAAGGAACAGAGTGCAAGCTCTCAGCTTGCAGCAGGCAGGGTACAAAGCATTAGCTTAAAAGCATCAGCTTGATGGGCAAAAAAAAAAAGGTGATTTAAGGTAGATGTCATGAACCTGCACGTAGTTTAGACCAACCATGCACTCATGTTGCTGTAGCTCATCTGAAGTGAAATAACTTGGGAAGTCTGAGCCCTAGAAGTGCTCCCTCGTCCACTTTGAAGTGAGCTTTGGGGTCCTCAAGGACTGAAATCCCTCTTGGTGCATGGAGAAGACAAGATGTGTCTAGCTTGAACTGCATTTTGGTACATGGAGGAGCTCATGTTAGCTCTCCTACCTTTGAAGACACGGGTCACCCAGCGTGCTTGCATCTCTATCACTGGCATGATGGCTCCTAAGGGCTTGATTAGCCCAAGGACAGCCAGGGTGGGCTTCTGCAGGTGGGTTGGAAACACATATTTGTAGAGGGAGGCATGCTTGTTTTCCACCTTGACGACTTCTTCTTCTAGGAATGGGAAGGAGACGTTGTATCCCGTGCAGAAGACAACGATATCAATGGGCTCCTCCTCAGGGCAATTGTGGAAGACAACAGAGTTTTCTTTGAACTCCTTCACGCCTGGCTTTATGGTGATCCTCCCTGTCAGGATGTAGCTTGGAAGGTCATCGTTCAGCACGGGCTCACGCACCAGGCAGCTGTGGAGAGCCAAGGGGCTCTGAGCATTGGAGACCATGAACAAGCCCTGCCAGTGCCCCTGCTCCTCCTACCCCTGGGCCCTCCAGTCCCACAAGCTCCTGGTGTCATTTGCTCTGAGAAAACTGCCCTACCTTCCCCCCTCTCCAAACACTGACATGTTTCACCCTTGCAGCAATGTCACCCTGTCCCACAGCCTGAGTGACTCATGGACATCTCCTGCCTTCCTCCTCCATTCACTCAGTTACTCTTCAAACCATTTATGCTCAGAGCTGATCCATGTTTTAAGCCTCCCTCCTCCTCTTTTTCCAGGGATCCTTATGAGGAAAACTCCTCTTTTCCTTCCTGGGCTTTTCCAGCATGCTGTCTTACACCATCTAAGGGGGCTACAGCTTATCTTCTCCTGCTGGGCTACAAACTCCCTGCTGGAGGTCACCCCAGTCTGGGTGCTGTTTGATGCATTGGTTGATGTTGGTTGCTGGAGATCTCCCCCCTGCCTGCAGCACAAGCCCTGTGACACCACATGGGATGGGAGCCACCAAGAAGTACCTCTTCTCTGGTTGAAGACCATAGTTTTCATGTTTGAACCACTGGTTCACCCTGTAGTTAATCAACCCCCGTGAAAGGGGTCCGGGGAGGATGTTTCTGATCAGGTTCATAAGGCGAGTGTTGAAAACCATGTCCCATGGGTAGCCGTGGTCAAACACGCGGCTGAGCACCCAGGCACCTCGGCTGGTGCAAATGGTCACCTGGGAGAGAGCAGAGAATCAATGATTCAGGTGATGAATCTGCTGCTTTGCCTTTATAAAGGAACCCCGGAGGGACACAGTGCAGCTACACAATGAAAAAGCAGCAACAGCATCTTTAAGACCTGCCCCCCCCCAGCAGCTGGTGATGGAGGTGAAACAGGAAAGAAGAGAACAACCAGCTTTCTGTTAGGGTAGGGTTTTAACCAAGAAATACAGGTTCAGAAATACTATTTGGACACCACGCAGGGTACACCCAGCTTGCTCTTCCTGTGGTGATGGCAACCTGAGCAATTGGCTCCAGCATCACCCTCCTCACATCCCTGGAGTGGTTCGGTGGTGGTACCTTCGCAGCTACACGGCTGGCCTCCACTGCGATGTCCACTCCTGAATTGCCCATGCCAACCACGAGGACACGCTTCCCCTGAAACACGTCGGGATGTTTGTACTGCCGGCTGTGAAAGTACTGGCCTTGAAACCTCTCGATGCCTTGGGGAGAAAAGAAACAAAGCTTTTAATTACTTAAACAATTGTGGGGGTTTTTTTCAGAACTGCCATAGAAACAATTCAAATGGCAAGAGCAAGGAAGTGCAATCAGTGGCCACTGGGGACTTGGGGAGGTCCAGCCCTCCGTACTACGCACACAGACATGGTGCTTCCTCTCCAAAATGGGGTCTCACACATGCCTTGCACAGCAGTGAGCAGGGACATGTGCTGCGTGGGACTCAGAAGACAGTTATGTGCAAGAGCTGTGCTGGTGCAATCTTGGGGGATTCAGCCTCTACAAGATGGGGACACAGAGGTTCAGAAAAGCCTGCAGACCTCCTGCCCTGCCAGCAGCCTCAGAAGCACTTGATAACGCTGGTGACAAGGCAACCTTCTCTATGCTGACAACTGGGGAGATTCATCACAGCAGTGATGAATACTTGAGAGGACCTTGTCCCATCACACACACTATGCAGACTGTTTCTCTGAGTCTAAATCATCTTGCCTTGGACCAGTGCCTGCAAAAACAAGGCTAATGAAGCATAAGGACATACTGCTGTTCATGCCAGGAGGTTTGAAAAGCAGAAGCAAGAAAAGGAAGGAAGCATTTTCCCTGAGGAAATGCTAATCCTTCTTCTCCCCCAGCCCCTGGAAGCAGATAACTGCAGGCAGCCATGTACCATACCGGCAAAACAGTGCAGGGGGAGGGATGGCTCGGAGAAATTGCCACTGCAAACCATAACAGAGTCGAAGATGTGCGATGTCTGCTTCCCATCTGTCTCTGTAACCACATCCCACTGGCCTGTGGTGGCAAAGTCAGGGCGTTTCCGGACACTGACAACAGTGGTCTGAAACGTGGAAGCCAAGTGGAGTCACCACCAGCACCCGGCACGCACAGGGAATGGGGCAGCACCAGGGCACCCATCACTCACCCCCAACTTGATGTGATCCCGGAGGCCGAAGCGCTCGGCGTAGCGCCGGAGATAGTCCAGGAGCCGGGCATTGGGCAGGAACA
>NW_010322352.1:11275-13465 GCF_000700745.2 Antrostomus carolinensis
TCCTTCGAGGTGTTGCTGATGACCGAGGGGTAGAGGCTTGGCCGGCTGGCCTCGATGTGCTCCTGGCATGGCACCCCGGGATGCATCAGCCTGCGCCCCAGGGTGGGGACCGTCCCCCCACTCCCCTTCCCCTGGTCTCGGGGAGCACAGCTGGGAGAGGGCAGCACCCAAGCAAGCTCTCACACCCCTTCCCCTGCTGCTGAAACCCAGCTCGACCCGCTCTCCAGCCTGCAAAGCTGCAGCTCCCGTGGAAAGAGGGGATGGGTGCTGCCAGCTCACCGTGTAACGCCAGAGCCCCCCGATGTCCCGGCTCTGCTCGAAGCAGGTGGGCTCCAGCCCTTCGTCCAGGCAGCACTTGGTGGCCGTCAGCCCACTGACACCTGCGCCCACCACCGCCACTCTCATCGTTGCTGTCTCCACTGGGCACTCGGGCTGTGAATGGGGCTTAACCTGGGAGAAACCCCACAGATGGTCACTACACTCTCAGGGAGCAGCTGCCAGCACAACTTCTATAAGGGATTTCTCTATATGCCACCCCCAAACCTTGTGTTCCTTTATCATTGCTCTGGGCTCTTACTGTACAAGTTAGATTAACTGTCTTTTAAGTCTTCATTTTTCACCTTTTTTTTTTAATTAATAAATCCATCCACTTTTACAGTGCTCTCACCAGGCTGCTTTCAAAAACCCTGCAGTTGCCCTGGAAACTTGCTTTTAAACTATGTAGTTAAGCCACAATTCACTGCCAGTTTTTAGACACAAGATAAGCTTAAACTATCTCTCCTTATCTGTCTTGCAAATATTTGTATTTTATCTTTGGAGATCTGCCCTTGCCTTTCTTAGAAAAGAAAACAAAACGTGCACCAGGACTATTCAGTCTCTGTGTCAGTGACCAGGTCCTGTCCCCCATTCCCAGGGAAGATGCTGCCAACTTCTGACATGGCCACTGAGGCTGGTGGAGGGGGTGGAGGGGCTGTGTGTGTAGCCCACCTTGGCTTTAGGGACGCTTTTGTGTCTGTCTCCCAAAGCTGCCCCATTGGGGAGGTCTGGGCTGGACAGACAGACTGTTGCAGGGCTGCAACAGGCTTAACCCCAGGGCTTTAAAGGCAGCAGCCCCTGGTTGACATCCAGCCCTATGAGGCTCCCAGGGCTGCACTGGGGATGATGGACCCAAACCCTTCCTGACAGCAGTGGGCAATGAAACAAGGGGTGATGGCCACATGCTGTGGCTTGAGCTGGACATTGCCAGAGTGGGGACCACCACACAGGTGCCCTGGGCAGCTGTTGTACCCCCTGGTTTAACCCCAGCACTGGTGAGGAGCACCCTGCTTGGCTGAGTTAGTAACCCAGAGTACTGGGACAGCACTTTGGCTGGGTGACTATGGCTTCTTTGCCCTGAGAAGTGCTTTCAGCTTCCACCAGATGCAGGGGATGGTGTATCCACCAGGAAAAAAAAAAAAAAAAAAAGAGGGAGGGGGGGGGGGGGGGGGAGAAAGAGGAGAGAGAGAGAGGAAAAAAGAGGAGAGAGAGAGAGGAAAAAAGAGGAGAGAGAGAGAGGAAAAAAGAGGAGAGAGAGAGAGGAAAAAAGAGGAGAGAGAGGAAGGAGAAAAGAAGTGTCTTCAGTAATAAAATAGGATTGGGTACAGTTTTTTCTACAAAACACCAAATTCCCCATGAACAATTTGAACTTTCAGTAAGCAGGCAGCATTAATGAATATTCTGCTTTCTAAGGCTGGAATGAAAACTGGGCTTTTTCCTTTCTAAGTGAAGGAAGTGCTAGCAGAAGCTGCCCATTGTTTCCCTGTTTTGGGTGGGGTTTTTTTGCAAGATGGGAATTAACTCGTATGACAAACATCTCCCAGCTATGCATGCTATTTAAGTCCCTACTCTTTCGCAGAGAGAACATCCAGGAATCGCTGCCTTGGCCACCCTGTACCTGTTGCTGCCACGCTTTCCATACTGTCCCTGCAAGTTTTTGTAGCAGCCAACCTCGGAGGTCTCAAGCCGTGGGGTGTTTGCGTGGGGCAGGGGGGATGGAAAGGCTTCACAGCCCCCGGGGACGCGCGGCCAGCTCTCATCTTACCTCCCAGCCTTGGCCGTCCGTGCTCCGTCTCGCCGTCGCTGTGGGGAGAACCTCCGGATTTATAGGCGAGACACAAAGCTTTAGCAGAGGGTGGGGAGGGCGGGTGGCTC
>NW_010322352.1:13574-14707 GCF_000700745.2 Antrostomus carolinensis
GATGATCCCCAAAATGGACCGAGTGGGTGGGAGGGACTGGAGTGGTCCAGATACGTCCTGCAGTCGTGCAAGAACTACCCGTGTGTGCAGGGGCAGCTCCAGCTGTGGGATGTTTTCACTTGCCTCATGGCTGCCTTCCAAAAGGGAGCTGAAGCGGCCAACGGACAGCAGAGTTTTGGAAGGACTTTGCACCCGAGGCACCTTCCAAAAAAACAGAGGTGGTTTTGTGGTCACTGCGTCGTGCCACACCACCCCCGTGCTTCGTGCCACCAGCCACCCGTACAGCTGCTGGTGGCACGCAAACTGGGAGAGCGTGAAACGGCTACAAACACCAATGTACCAAGGTCCTAAGCACAAAGAAAGTGGAAATTTGAGCTGAAATATCAATGCAGAACACAGCACCACCCATCCAGGTATCTCCCAGAGGTAAATAACCATGGAAAGGAAGGGACTAAGGGTGGCTTTGGACAGGGCTTTGTCCCCAGCTACTGAATATATTTAGGGGTGACTGGTGAGAAATTTCTGCAAATGAATACAGCTGGACACAGACACGGTGGAGAGAGAGTTGACAGAGGACTGGATCTTTAGGAAAACCAGTATTGACAAAAAGTTGCACTGATATTTGGGTCATGGGGGTGCCCGAGGCTCTGCAGTGTGGGATGCGGTGACAGCTGCTGGCCCCATCAAGACATCACCTTGCCACTGACAAAGTTGCTCCCAGAGCGATGGGCCCGTATTTGGCATCAGCTCTTTAAGTAATTTAAATAACTGAAGAGGCTGCAAGGGAGGGAGAGAAAAACCCATCCAAGGTCTGCAGAACAGAGGGCGGTAAATAAAGTAGCTCCATCCAACAGAGACATCTGCTCAGAGCCTGCCTTCAGATCAGCAGAGGCACAAGATGGGAGTTGAAACTAGAATAGGAAATAAGATGTACATTGGTAACAAGGAAGGTAATTAGTCACAGGAAAAGTCTGCTAAGCTTTGTGATGGGCCTGGACACTTGAACAAGGCATGTTTGGTTTGTGGAGGGGACAAGGCTCATGGTCCCTGTGCTGCAGCACTGCTGGGAGTGCAGCAGCCTGGGTTGGCACCCATCTGTTGCACCCACAAGGAGACATCAGCCTTCTTGGGCT
>NW_010322352.1:14717-17104 GCF_000700745.2 Antrostomus carolinensis
CCACTGTTTCTGCCCAACACCTGGCTCCTGGGTTTGCCCCTGTGAGCACATCAGGTTTGGAGCACGTGCCCAGTCTGGTGCCACCTGTGCCATCCATGCTCCAGCACAGCTCCATGAGCAGAAGCCAAGAGCAATGACTTTGCAGAGGCAGGAACCTGTGAAATCAAAATAATTTGTTTGAGTTCAGGTTTCAGATCACCATCAGCAGCGTGAAGAAACATTCAGATTTTGCTCTCCCAGCCCAGCGGGACACTGTCAGTGAGGGAAAGGGGCAGCAAGCCTTGCACATCTTTGACACTGTTGGGGTTTGCACAGGCTACATCTCCCAGCCCTCCCTCCCACTGGAATCTTCTCCAGACACACAAAATTTTGCATGTGCAAAGACACTTGCCAGCACTCAGCCAAAAAAAATAAAAGTAGGAAATCTATGGAGACAAATATTTTGTTCTTTATCTGCTCCTCCTTTTCTGAGTTTCCCAGCAGGCATCTGAGCAACTCACAGTTAGAGGACATGTATTTTTCCCCACATTTCTTGGAGCCTGGATTTTGGCCCTGAAAGAATTGCTAATTCTTTGACCCTAAGGCCAAAAGGCAATTTCCTACTTAAAAAAAGAAAAAAAAAAAGAAAAAAGAAAAAAAGGCAAAACCTCTACCCCAAGCAGCAGGGACTGTTTTCCTGTTTACTTTGCTATTCCCAGCACACAGAGGACACTGCCAGTGACAAACACTGGTAGGACACTTACATTTCTTTTTCATCTCAGCTAGGTACATCCAATATCTGTAACTCTTCCTGAAACATTTCAAGAGACATCACTGTTAAGGAGACTCAAAGGATGTGCTGGAGAAGACATGGGCTGTAGCAGCTACTATGAGAGAGGGATTTGCTTGCTAGGCAAGGGGGTCCCTGTGAGAAAGGCTCAAGTGTTTTACTCCAACATCCTTGGCAAAGTTTAATCTGATTTAATAATAAGTCACCGTGTTTTCCAGGCATGTAACCTTGTGGACTTTGTCAAGGAAAAGCTGCTTGTTAAACCTGTTGCCTCCTATTTCATTAGTGTAGCCAGGAGAGCTGCAGTTTTAAAATGTCCATTTAAGAGCTTCCACAGATAACTACTCAAAAATCTTCAGAACAACCCTGATGGATACCTACACTCTCCCTTGCCCACCATGTCTTTGTAGCAGGACTCAGAGCAGATAAACACGTACAGTCCAAGCACCATGGAGATGCACTCAAATAACAAGCAGCACTAGGAAGGGCTTTAGACCCTCCTCAGCTCTTCTGAGACAAACTTCAGCATTAAGGGGTCCATCTCTGTCAGATATTAAAACATAACTACTGAAGAGACTGTCAGAGCAAACAGGAGCTACAGCTAAAGTAACATGTAAGCAAATAATAAGGAAGAGCTGTCTGGAGAGCACATGGTTAAGACCTACATAGCCCGACCAGAAGGCGCCTTCCTACCACCACCACCAGCAGGTAAAGTCAGCCCTCAGCTTTCAAGTGTTTTCAAAAATTCAGTCAGTGCAGTTGATCCCATTCCGTAAATATTGACCATGCTCCCAGGCTGGGCAGTTAAATTCAATGCCTGCTGCCTCTCCAAGAGCATCTCCAGCAGACGTGTGCCCATGGCTGACATTCCTGTCCCCCGGCACAGGATGCAGCACCACTCCTAATCCAGGCAGGGACATGCTCCTATGCTACCCTGGCTTTCCACCTCAGAGCACTTTTGTGCATTTATTCCCAGAAATTATTTTTCTTTTAAGAGGACAAAGCCCCCAAAACTAAGGTATGTGTTACCCTGAGACCACTCAAAGTACCTTGCTGAGGAGCCAGCACAGGCACTGAGGAGCTGCACTAGCTCACATCAGCTGGCAGATCTTCTTTCACCTCCAATAGCTTCACCAGATCTTAGGAGACAGGATGGGAAGGGACCTCAGGAACATTCAATCCATCATCTTCTCCTCCAAAAGCAGCTCTAGCTGATCTTTCCCCCATGTTTCCTTCCCCTGTTTTAAAAACTCCTGGTGATGGAGACTCCCACACAACCTCATACTTGCCTTTGGCGTAGACATCAAGTTTTCTCTTATCTCCACAGCAAGCTGGCAGCTGATAACATTTGGAGATAATTGGGGGGATTTTGCAGCACCACCTCCCCGTCAGTTTAAGTGAGAACTTTCCAGATTAAATTGATAGAGGAGCTCTGACTGGCTCATTCTTTGGCTTCCTAATTGGTCTGAGAAGCACTCAGGTGGTGCTGGGGCTGCTCAGCACCACTGAAGATTTGGTAAAGAGGTGAACGAATGCAGTAAACATAAGTTTTCAGGAAAGCATGTAAACAGCCTGTAAAACTATAGAAATGTTGTCTTGCTGCTGCTGAGACAGCAGG
>NW_010322352.1:17328-36550 GCF_000700745.2 Antrostomus carolinensis
CTTCCTTGGGCAGAGGACCACTTCCAGGGAGGGGGCATCCACAACTTCCTTGGGCACATGTGCTCCTCCCCAACAACTCTCCTTCAAAATGCAGCATCACACAGTGATGAGACCAGCTCAGAAACACATCACTCCTCACTGCCCTCCTCTCCCCTGGATAAAGACCCCAAGCTCAGAAACCATCTCCTAGCACCCGCTTCCCAACTCCACACACAGGACTCACATAGCACTGCTGCTGCAAAATGGCAGGGATGGGCATGGAAAAACATTGGGATTGCAAACAGCCAAAAGGAACAGCAAAAATACAGTAAATCCAGGTGGTAACCCCTGCCCTGCCCACTAGCTGGGATTTTGCCAGCACCTCCAACAACAGGCTGTGTCAGAGATTTAGCTGCTGAGTGTCCTGGTTTTGCTAGGACAGAGTTAATTTTCTTCTTAGTAATTAGAATAACCGTGTTTTACTTCCAGTGTAGAGCTTGTTATGAGAGGAATGCTGATAAAAGTACTAATGTTATTAGTTGCTGCTGGAGCTCAAGGCCATTATGTTTCACAGCTGCATTAGGACTGGGAGGGAGAAGTGCAGTGAATAGCAAAACCCAAAACTGGCATTTGGATGTGCCAATGAAATATTCCAGATCATGTCAGTATATTAACCAGGGTTGAGCAGAAGATGAGGTTATTCTCTTGGGGATCACCTGGGCTCTCGCTCTTCCAGGGTTTGGGGACTGTCTCAGCTCCGGGATCACTGACTGGCACAGGCTGGTCATCAGTCAGCAGGTTGAGAGCAATTGCACTGTGCATCACTCATTTGTATATTCTGCTATCACTGTTGTTATCATTATAATTTTATTTTAATTAGTAAATAGTTTTTATCTCAACCCATGAGTTTCCTTGCCCTTTTCCTTCCAATTCTCTCCCCTACTCCCTGGGTGAGGGAAGGTGAGACAGCAGGTTGTGTTTGGCTGCAAGGTGCAAGCCAAAAGGGCGAATCCACCCAAACCACCACAGTGAGAAAGTGGGGAAGCAGCCATAGTGGTCTCTTTTCATGGCTGTTCCTTCAAGACTTAGGTGGACTTTTCTGGAGAAGCATGTGAGCAGCATGGTAGCCCATCTGGGGACCACAGGTCTGCATCACCTGCCTCCTGCACTGCCTCCCAGTAACAGCTGCACAGTCTCCAGGAACATCATTGGGTCTGAGCTTTACCAGTGAAACCAGAAACACATGCACAAACAGCTGTGATGTATTTTCTAAGGTCTAAGCCTCATTTTGTGAGGCATAAGGGAGAAATAATCTAACAGTGGTGAATCATCCATCTCATGCCACGTAGCATTTGTGTCAATAGCCGACGACAGCTGCCGCAGCCCAGCTGTAGCCCTGTGGCACTGGATACAGCACCAAGGCAGTAGAAGGGGACAGTGCTGGTCAAGCATTTGGGCTGCTCCTCTGCTTTTCCCCAGACCATGTGAGACGGTGTCTTTCCAACCCTTAGAGCAAACCTCCATTTGTTTCCAGCCAAAGACAGGCTGAAGGCTTTGGCTCCAGCCCCTCCAGTGGGGCACAGGCTGGGTCCCAGACACCAGCCACCCCAGCAAGATGTGGAGAGGCCAACCGCCTCCCCAGCTTCCCACCTTACAGCTGCTTGGCTGGTATTATTCTGGAAATAACTTCCCCATCTGGTACCTATGCAGCTTGTTAACCCTGCTCCTAGACATGTGCCAGCAGCAGCACTCTATAACCAGCTTTTACCTTGGATGGAATCTAGCAGGACATATGGATGTATACGGCAACTAACATCAACCATCACAGCATCAAAACCAGCCAGTTCCTCCTTGCCATTAGTTTTGGTGACAGCAACCCACTGGCAGGTGGTTGAGAAGTCCTGGATTTTTTTTTTTTTAATCCTGATGACTGATCTAAAAGGCAACCACAGCAAACACATCAATACATGGGTCCCTGCATGATGCCAACGTCAAACAGGCAGAGCTGGGTGCTCAACTGTGCTTCCCATCCACACTTGCCTTAAAGTAGCCAAGCCAGCTAGGAGTAAGGGGTCAGCTCAAGCCCTCCTGGCTTGCTCCTCTTTGAAGTGATGGTTGAAGTAATGGGGGATTTCTGGGAAACAAGGATTTACTGAGCCACACTGCATGACAGAGCCTGGCCCCAGGGGCACGGTGCATGGGGAGCAGGCATACCCCACCACCAATGCTGTTGCCTTTCACCATTTCAGCAAGCTCTGGGCTGTGGGAGGCAGGCTGGGCTGGCAAACTGGTTCTTGTGAGGTGCAGCACCTGCTCCAGCAAATCAAAAATAATGGTTGTAGTGTTTGGCCTGCAGGACACTGCGCAGCTTCACTTAGTCTTCACCCAGCTGCTGGCCTGTATTTGCATCTCCAAGGCATCCAGCAGTAGCAACATCATGAAATGCTAGCTAAAATTCTGGCTTTTTGGAGAAAATTGTTAATGGGCGAAAGCATCATGGGTGGTTATTGCTTCTGCATGTGTGAAATAATTAATTGCTTGAATAGCAGAGGAAGGTGGAAGCTGCTGCAGAATGAAATATGGACACATCTCTGCTCTGCAAAGGACTGTGGTGTCCTCATTTGGAGGGATGCTGTGGGTTTGGGGCTTTGGCCCCAAGGTGGGTTTGCACACAAGAACAGCTGCCAAACAGAAGAATTAAAAAATAGCAGCCAGGTATAGCTTTTCCATGATCCTCTGGCCAGCAGCAACACCCTTGGTTGTTGCCCAGCCTGCCTAATCTGCCCAGGAAAGAGCAGCATGCTCTCAGCTATGACCTCATGTCTGATAATGATGAGGTCATTCAACTCATTTTTCAGATGTAAACCAGCCCTAGAGAGCCCTTGTGAGAGCCTGGCCCATTTATTGACCACACCTGGGGAAGGGGGGGCTGCCCTGCCAGCACCCCACAAATCCTCTTCATCCATTCCCTGACATCACCTCCGCTCAGCTTGTTGGTACCCCAACACCTTCCCAGTGCATCCCACAGCTCCCAGCACTGACAGCTGCCTTGCCTCCCCACTGTCCTTTCTTTCACCTCATCTTCCAAAAGGCCAGGGGTCCCAGCACCCATGGTGTAGGGTGTGGGTCCTGCCAGCACCCCGCAGCTCAGCACAAGGCAAGCAGTGATGTCCCCTGCCACCATGGTCTGTGTCCTAGCCAGTTAACGAGGCTGCTAGAAAGAAGAAGAAAAAAAACCCCACACTGATACACCACACACAGCTTGTTAATTGCAAGAGAATTTAAAAAACTGATCAGATGATGCCACTATAGTGGAGTGATGCACCACTACTTGGAAACATTTAGAGGGATAAAATAACCAACACTACTTACTGGGGCTGCTATTTACACTCTTTCATAGCCCCAGCTGAGAAACTTCTCAAATTTACCAGGTATGGAGATTGCACCCAATTTATCCATGCTGGTTTTTTTTAGGGATCTCTTGATGAATTATTTTTGGGGTGATGAGCAGGGCAGCAGCACACATTGCCCAGTGGGAGAAAGCATCCCACACACACACACTGCTCAGTGCTCCTGCATCCCTCCTGGTCCTCGCCACATCTTCCTGGGGCACACCTATCAGTAAAGGGCAGTGAGGAGGAGGAGGAGCAGGAGGAAGAACACCCCCAGCATGGCCAAGGCAGGAAAGGTGGTGGGTACATCAGGGGTGACACGTGTCTGCGTGGCTCGCAGCGTCCGGTCCCACTGGGTGAGGATGGCCTTTCTGGCCCCGCTCCACTTCCCTGGGCCCATCAGACGAAACTGGTAGGGGCTGCAGGGGCCAAAGAAGACCTCCAGGGCCAGCCGTGGGTCCGTCAGCAGGAGCTTCACCATGCTGGGCTTCACACCGATGGCAGAGGCCAGCTCATCCATGTAGGTGATATAATCCATCTGCAGCGTGGTGCTGTTCCCATACCTTCAGGGGAGAGAGGAGAGGAAAAGATGAGCTGCTTCAGCTTTTTCTCTTTAGTTTTTTAAATTTTTTTCTTCAGGCACAGCAAAGACAGTCTGTCCCCTGCTCTCCCATGCCAAATCTGGGGAGTGGAGCTGGCTGGGGCCACAGCTCCATGGGACGTGTATCACTGTTGCTGTTAGTGGAGGAATCTGGCTCACAAGAAAACGTGGCATTTTGAAACTTCCTACAATGCAACAGTTTCTAAAAACAAAAGAAAACATTGCTTGGGCCAGGTTCAGCTTTCACTGGATATATTCATATTTTAAAAGCATTGCTTCACTAGAATATCAGACAGACTCACACAAGGCACTTCCATGGACTTAATGAAACAAAGTGTCACTTTGAAGAAAAATTATAGAAATGTTCTATTTCTGCTGGGGCCTCACCCTGATTGTGTGTGAGTGAGAAACACTTTTTCAGCTTGATAACACTCAGTGATGGCAAACAAGCATTTTCAGACAGGAAATCTTTCCATCATGAATTTCCAACCAAACTTGCCTGATTCAAGCCTACACAGTGCCTGCATCCAGCTCACTTGGGGCTAGGATGATGGTAGGGCTCTTCTACCTGCTCAAATTGTCCCATGAGCTGTACTTACCACTTGAGCTTCTTCCCCATCTTCTCATCAATGTCATCCATCCTCTCACTGACCGGGGGGAGCGTGCACTGCCCTGGAACAAGCAGGAAGAACATTGGCAAAGGGAGATGATGTCCAGGAGATCCCTCCTGCAGCAGGTGGGGTTTGCAGGGATCAGCTGAGCCCTTGGGTGCCTCTCTCCCCTTTAGTGTCAAGATCTGGGCTTGGGTCAAGTTTGGGTGTTGAGAATATGACAACACTGGCTCCTCCTGTCCTTAAAGTTGTGTAGTGATGCCCAAGAGGCTCTTCTATCCCAGGCAGCCCCACCACAGGGACCTCATTGCTATCTGCAGTGGGCTGAAAAGTGACTTTTCCCTGTGGTGCAAAGCACCCTGTCACATGCAGAACCCCCATTACTGGTATTTCTGGTCAAACCCCGTTGTGTTCCCCAGCACTCAGGCACTACTCTGATTTTCAGTTTGAACCTGCCCATTGCTACTGGGAAATGCTACTTCCCATTAAGAGAAAAATAGACCTTTGCCCAGCACAGGTCCATCCACCTACCCTGAAACACCTTGACTGCCCAGCGGCACTGGAGGTCTGCTGTTGGGATGATGGGTCCGAGGGACTGGACCAGCCCAATGACTGCCAGGGTTGGTTTCTCCAGTTGAGGAGGGAGGATGCCTTTGTAGAGGGTGACCTGATTGTCCCTGCTTTTGATGATGGAATCATCCTCCATGAAAGGGTAGGCATAACTGTAACCAGTAGCGAAGACAACTGCATCAACATCATCCTGCACAGTCCCATCTTGGAACAAGACAGACGTCTCTCTGAACTCCTTCACATTTGGCTTTATCACCACCACACCACAGGCAATGCGGCTTGGGAGGTCATCGTTGAACACCGGCTCCTTGCGGGAAGTTCTGCAAAGGCAAACATGGTAGGGCTGTCACAGAGGTGGCTTCTGCTGCCAGCCCAGGATAGGCATGGTCCAACCCCATCCAGAACCAGCACCCCTGGGACGCTTGGGGAGGGAAGGGCCCATGCATACCTGTTCAGTGGCATGAGGCCAAAGTTCTCATGCTTGAAGGATCGGTTCATGTCTCTCACGTACAGCCAGTCACTGAGCGCCCTGGGGAGGATGTTCCCCAACCAGGTCCGGAAGCGAGTGACTACCAGCATGTCCCAGGGGTAGCCATTGTCCCAGACACGGCTCATCACCCAGGACCCACTTCGGGAGCTCAGGTAGACCTGGGGGGACAGCCAGGAAGGGGTGAGCTCTCCCCATGATGGCTGCAAGCCCCCAGGGCTGTCTCATGGAGGCAGTGGCATGTGCTCAAAGAGATGGGGACCCCCCCTATCTTCCCCAGTGGCCCTGGTCCCCATACCTGCGATGCCAGGGCGCTGAGCTCCACGGCAATGTCACTGCCAGAGTTGCCCAAGCCTATCACCAGCACCTTCTTTCCTCTGAACTTCTCTGGCTCCTTGTACTCTCGGCTGTGGAAGTAGCAGCCTTTAAACTTCTCTATTCCTGGGGAGGAGAACAGAAAGGGTCACAATTCACCACAGGAATGAAAAGGAGAGGCTGTGCTGGTCTTGGGGTCCCTCCTGCCTGCAGATGCTGCTGGAGCATCAGTCTGGGTGTTTCTCACAGTAGCAGATGTCTCTAGTACACAGGGGGATGCTGCAAACCTGCAGTCGGGTGGGATTTTTCTCTGGCTTCATTAAATGTTTAAAAAGAAAGAGTGTGCAAGCACAGGATACCTTTGCACGGTATTTCTATACCCCAACATGGCCCTGAGGTGCCTGGACAGGCACACTCCATCCCCCTGGCATGGCCTTCCACCCTTGAGGTAACGAGTGACAGGGAAGCAGCTTTCATTTTTAAAGGAGAAGGCAAAGGCCCTGGAGGTGAGTTTTCCTGCCCAGTTGGTGCTTCAAGCCCATGTTCTCCAAATAGATCCCCAGCACCAAATATTTCTTGTTAGAAAGTAAGTTTTTCCCAACAGTGTGCCTGTACACAGAGAGGCAGAGGCTGTTGAGTAACATGCATGATATTAGTACTAGAAATCATGGGGAAATGCCAAAAAAGTGTCTTGCAAAATCTTTCTATGAAAAAAATCTTCTGCTAAAGGAAATAGCATGAAATAATTTTTTTCTGGGAACGATTAACATTGGCCCTGCTTTAAGTTTGGATACTGAGGCTTTTTTCTTAAACAAACAAACAAAAATCCCCAAACCAAACAAAAAATAACAACCAAGCAACAAAACACAACAGGTTTTGGTTTCCTGAACAGACTCCTATCCCCAAAAATATTGCTCCTCTTTTCATGCTGAAAAGGCATTTTTTTTTGCAGGGAAGAACATTGTGATGGAAGGTATTTGCCTGGCTGTGTCCCAGCAGTGAATTCCACACACGCAGCTCACCTGGGAAGTCAGCGAGGGGGAGGTTTGGGTAGACGTGATGCCCAGAACAAACCATAACAGCATCAAAAACTGCCGTCTCTTCCTTCCCATCTCGCTGGGTCACCACCTCCCACTGCCCCGTCACAGAAAAGTCAGGACGCTTTTTAACCTTGGTGACCAGAGTCTTCAAGGAAACAAAAGAAAAGTCCATGAGTGCCCACAGAGCAGTCTGAGAGGTTTGGGGAGCCAGTGGGATTCAGAGGTCCTGGGGAGCCCAGAGATGTTTGCCTGTGCAATTTCAATGCTGGCAACTCTGGCAAGTGCACAAAGAGGGGACCTAATGAGATCTGCTTTGACAAAACCAGAAGGTTCGTTCCCCCAGTACATTTTCTCCCAGGGAGACCCAGGCACAGATGCAATGTCCCTCCTGCCCAGGTTCCACCACTACTTGCTGCCCCTCTCTGCTCCAGGCTTCTTACCTTGAACCGAATGTGCCGGAGCAGGTTGAAGTGCTCGGCATACTTGCAGATGTAGTGCTGGAGCCTGGCATTGTGCATGTAGTTGGGGTGGTCATCAGGGAAGGGGAAGTCAGAGTAACACATCATCTCTTTGCAGGAGTTGGTGAAGACAGTGCGGTAGATGCTGGCTCTGCCTTCCTCTGCTTGGTCCTGGAGGGAGAAGAATGTGGAAGTGCCCCATTAGGGGTGACATGATCCCTGTCTGTCCTGGAGCCCTGCACCAACTCCTCCAGATACCAACACCCCCCTGGGCTCCACCTCCAGCCTGGAGCCACAGAAAAACAACAAAGACATCAAATGCAATAACCAAACAACCCTCTATGAGCACCAAAGTGTCCTAACAAGCCAGGAGGAGGGTTTGCATCAACCGAGACATTTAAGACATAGTTACATGGGCATCTGCCAGGGAAAGTGGAAACCTTAGGGGAAGGGAGCACTGTGGAAGGACCATGCCAGAGCCTCTCCACTGCATATCCGGAAAGCAGCAGGTCGGGTGTGACACAGCTACACTCGTGCAGGTGGACTTGTGCAAAATACCACAGGAGATAAATAATGTGGGACCTCCCAGTGCTGGCCAGTGTCCTGCTGACATCTAAAAGAGCAGGACATGGGGGAATCTGCCAAAATCCCCAAGACCACCATGCCTGCAGTGAGGTCCAGGCTGGCCTGGTCTGGTCCTGCTCAAAATGGCCAGCCCCGTGCATCATCTTGTCCCCGTCGCAGTGGAACTTACTATGTCTGCCCCGATATTCGGCACTTAATGGCACAAAACATGGGTAATGTGTTTCCCTTTCCTGATGGCTTTGATGCCAGGACAGAGCTGGGAAAAACGCAGAGAGGCTTCTGCACTGGAAAATTTGTATTTGAGTTGGACAAACAATTACCAACTTCCAAGAAAAGATAAAAACAAGCAAAAAAGATAAGATGCTAAAGTGCTTTGACTTTTCTCCCCAGTGGTGATATTCTGTTCTGAAATTCTCCATTATAAATATAAAAAAGTATTGCCAAACTTTCTGGAGGAATTTGTTGGAGCCCTCCCCAGAAAAAGACAGAAAACACGTGGTCCATGTGTCAGATGGCTGTTTCAGATCACCCAGAACTATCTTTTTGCCCTCCCCTCTGCCCCAGGGTTTAATTCCTTTGTCGAACCACACCCTGCCCTGCTCCTGCAACCATGATCCCACCCTAAACTGATCCCTTGGCCCCAGCTTGCCAGCAGGTGGGTACTTGGCATGAGATGGCTCCGGGTCTGACCCTCTAACTATTCAAGTTCCTTTTCAGCAGTGTAAAAGCACACCGAGTGCTACCCTGAGCAGCAGCGAGTGCTCCCCAAGGTGAGGTGACAGCTGGCAGTCCCGCAGGGAGACTTTGGCAGGGCCTGAACACCCGCATCTCAGAGCCATCCCTGTCTCCATGGGCTTTGAGGGGAATGGGGACATGTCCTCAGAGCAGACCCAAGGGGTTGCAGCCCTCAGCTGGGGAGAAGCTGGCAGCTCCCTCTGTCCCCAAAGGAGATGGGTTGTCAGTTCAGAGGGGACTTGGCTCAGCAAGCCAGGGGACAGCCAGGATGTCCCCAGGGCAAGCAAGGGGACCTGTGTTGAACCATCCAAGCCCTCCCACATGCAGCCATCAGAGCAGAGCAAGCGTGTGCAGGCATGTAGGGTGCAGCCTCCAGCCCTCAGGACACAGATCTCCTCAGGCAGCCAAAGCCACTCACCGTGTAGCGCCAGAGTCCCCCGATGTCCTCGCTCTGCTCGAAGCAGGTGGGCTCCAGCCCTTCGTCCAGGCAGCACTTGGTGGCCGCCAGCCCGCTGACGCCCGCGCCCACCACCGCCACACGCCGCACCATGCTGTCCCACCTGCGGGGAACACGGCTGTGACAGAGCCCAGACCCCAGCGATGCCCCCACCTCCTCCCAGCACAACTTCCCCAGCTTCTTAAATAACCCAGAGGGATTATGTTTTTGGATCCTCACTCACCTGCGTCCCACACAGGCAGGTGTGTAGGAGTTTTGGGGAGTGAGGAAGAGCTGAGGCTTTCCCCAGCACCCCAGGGCTCTCTTGCAGAGAGGAGCGGTGGCTCGGGAGGAGCTCACCCAAAAGAGCAAAGCTCTTTTATGCAGCGTTGCACAGGAGGCAGGGCTTGTTTAGATGAGCAACTTGCACTGCTTGGACTTTAGCAACCCCAGAGCTGTAACGTGAGGAGGAGCTGTGGGCACAGAGGTCCTAAATTAGGAAATACAGTGTTGGACTGAAATTATTCCTACGTAGAGCCCAGGGTCACTGAGCAGCAGCAGCCACCTCTGGCCTGTGGGATGAGCAGTGTCTCTTATATGCTCACACACACACCTCTCCAAAACAGCACAGCAATGCCCATGCCATTGAGAACAGCAGGTAGGACCAGGCTGCTCCACCCCAGCACTGCAGTTTTCCCCCTGCAAAGAGAGCAGCTGGCAGTGCCACCCCAGGGACAAGCCACCCCAGCATCAGGCTGGTTCCTGTCACACACCATCTGACCGCTTTCTCCTTTCCTCTGTGCTCCAAAAGTTGGAGGGGCTAAAGGTAGGCAAGGCAGGAGGAAGGGGGCTGCCTGCCTGCAGCCACAGGGCCCTGGTTGGTCCACCATGCACCCATGACAGTGAAAATGGGGTCTCTCTCTTTGTAGAGACACCAAAAAGGCTATCTGGAAGGGGAAGTTCCCAGGCAGTTCCCGACCACATCATGAAATGGTCCAGGTTCCCCAAGCACAGGACTTTCTGCAGGTAACTCACTGGCTGGGTTTGCTCTCCCTGCAGTTGGTCACTGATGCAGAGCTCCACCTTTTCTTCTAACACTTCCTTATGGCATCAGTTTTGCTCAACATTAAATGGGTTTTTGAAGGGTTTTAAGTGATGAGATGGGACAGCTGATCTCCTTAACCTGGTTGATTTAGGGTCAGAATCAGGTTTCTGGAGCAGAGATCTAGAAGTTCATATAGACTTTCTCTTGTGGCATCACCTCATCTCCCCCGTTCTAATAAATGGGGCAAGTGCATTGCAGAGGACATCTGTAGGGAAGTTCAAAGCACAGGCAAGCGTGGAAGAGCCTGTTTGCAAATCCCAATCCATCTCTGCACTCTTCATCTAAGCCTCATTGTGTGAGTTCATCCATCAAATCCCTGCCTCCAGACAGATCCCAGAGGAGAACCGTTCAGCTGGGAGTATGCCTGTTGGAAATTTGCTAGAGCCTCTAAAGCTGGGATGTTAATTAATGCTAAATTGACTTGAAATAAAATAGAGCACAGGATGCCAGAGAAATGATTGAATAACAAAAGTGAAAAAGAATTAAATTGCTGATTTTTCCACTATCTGCCAAATTGGTTGGGCTTTCCAAGGGAACAGCTTTGGAGTCACAGTTGACTTAATACAAACAAACTGCCAAGTTGGCCTGACGAATTCACAGCGTTAGAGGAGGTGAGGATCCTCTCCTGCAGGACACAAGCTGGAGGAGGACTTCTATGAATTAAAAGCTTTGTCAGAAAACAACAGGCAGGAGCGATGCACAGAGAGAGCGCGTGCCTGCTCCTGACCCTGGCGTGGGGATAGGAAAGGTCAACTCAAGGCAGAAGGAGGCGAACAAAGGTGCAGGAAAAGTCAATCATTTACCTGGAGGGACACCACTGTCAAACATCTGAAAGAGGAAAAGGCCATGGACCTCCTGACTCATCATTTCCCAGCTGCCATTTTCCTCAAAAGACAAAAAGAAAAAAGTTTTTGACATTTTTTTTCTACTCTCTAAAAAGGGAAAACAAAGGGAAGAAGAATTGCAGGTGTGGGAAGGCAAAGGAAAGGAAAAAATTAGGGTGTTTTTACCTGGGGGGTCGGTGGGTGTGGAAATTCAAGAACTTTGACATTTCTAATGGCACTAGAAGTAGTGACACATCTGCAACCTCCTGTTTGACTTTTTAATCATATGCTACAGGAAAGTGAGAGCAGAAGAGGGCTCCTAACCTCCAAAAGAGCAAGAACAGTCAGGAAAAAGCAGTTTCACCCACAAAAACCTGTCTTCATCCAGCCTGAAGCTGCATTGCACCAGCAGCACAGCTGATGCTGGTTCCTGCAATGCTCAGAGCAGGTCACAGTGTGACAACAGGAATCCTACTGGGGACAACCTGCAGTGCCAGGAGCCATGAGAGGCGGATGGCACAGTTTGCCCTGATGCATGCCATGACCCCAGCCCCGTGCTCAGCTCATGCAATGGCAGCTCTGTTTGTCCTGGCTGCCAGCCGGGCTGCTGCACCGAGAGAGACACACATGTATTCATTAACCAAGAGTGGGTGAGGATGATGGGTGCTGGTCACTGGCCACCAAAGCTGGTCCCTGTGCAGCCTCTCTCAACCCTCCCACTGGTGGCAGCGGCAACACAGGTGGTGAAAAATCCTCCAACTTTGACCCCTTTGCTCCATGTGAAGGATCCCTGAGATAGCAGCCAGAGGGATGCTTGATACAGACCCTGGCTACAAGGCTGGGCAGCAGCTTGTCCACGTGCCACACTGCTCCTGCTTCAGTCAGACCAGGCTCTGCAGTGTTGGATGAAGCACAACACCCACAGCAAGAGCCAGATGCTTCTCCAAGGAGCATTGCAGTCAAAACAGCTGGGAAGAGGAAGATCCCTCAGTGTACTGAAGCCACTAGTGCAGCGCCTTGATGGCAGCAATCAGCCCGTGGCCAGCTGGGTCCCTTTCTGGCCAGGACCAGCCTTTGGCCTTGCAGAAGCCACGTCCCTGGGGACTCCTGTGATCTCATAGACTTGTTTTGGTTGGAGAAGACCTTTAAGATCATAAAGTACAACCAAAAACTTAACACTGCCAAGTCCACTACTAAACCATCTCCCTAAGCACCACATCTACACATCTTTTAAATCCCTCCAGGGATGGCGACTCCACCACTGCCCTGAGCAGCCTGTTCCAGTGCTTGACAACCCTTTCCATAAAGAAATTTTTCCACAGCTGGGGTCCTGACTCTGTTGGCAGCCAGGAATGAACTGAACTTGCCAGAGGCACCACTGGCCTGGCTGGGGAACGATGGGGCCCTGCATCCCACAGACGCCCGTGACTCCTGTGGGGCCAGCGATCCTCCTCTTCTCCCGCATCCCTCCGGCTGCACTCAGCTCTTTGATGTGCAGCTACATTGTTCAACCATCTTTGAAGTGTGAAATGAGAAACACCCGGCACGGGATGCTGGGCAGAGCCCTCTGGAGCAGCCAGCAGCACTGCAGCAGCCACGGCTGGGCCGGGGACAATAAATCCCCAGCTGGAGCTACATAAAGCGAGGCAGTAAACAAGAGCGTTCATCTCACATTTGCTCTGCACTAATTGCATCAGAACATTTCCCAGGCTGGCTCTTGCTTTTCTTGCACACGGCTACAGACACATCTTTCACGTGCTTTTCCACACTCCTCTTCCCTCTCTTGGTTTGCAAGTAGAATCCTTCCAGGAAAGGGCTGTAGGACCATCCCATTAGGTTCAGAGGTGATGGATGGAGCACCCCAGGGAAGGCTAATGCCTTGCAGCACAGGAGCAAATGTAACAGCGTCTCTTTGCTTTCCTTAACCCTTCTGTCAGCCCTGAAAATTGGTTTTGCTGTTCCCTAGGGAGCTGTTGATCCACAGCCTTTCAGCAGAGGTGGCAGCTCTGAGGGCATTGCTCACCCTCAGCTTCACATCTCATTAGACACCTTCCCAGACAAGGACAAGCCAACCAAAAAACTCACCATGCCTCCCATTAAACCTTTTTTAGGTACAGTAGTTGCAACAGGATAACACACCTCACTGCATCTATCTCAAATACATATCTCCTCTAAACCCTTTCCCTCTACACTACCACCCAGCCTTGGAGCTTGGTGTCCTGCAGACCTCCAGTCCATCTCCGTGCCCTCTGTTATTCATCCTTAGGCAGAGCCTCTCTCTGTCCTCCTTCATTTTTTCTCCTGCCCATGTGCTATTTTCCAGCGGTGCTGTCTAGGTGCAGGTAGGATCCTTAGAGCACCCTGCAATTGCTGAGAACATCAGACAAAACCTCATGGGAAGCCACAGCCACCCCCGTTGCAGCATAAGCTGCTTGAAGGTACCTGGCCCTCAGGATATCACACAGGACTGTCCTTTTCTTGGGCAATCATCTGGCAACGAAGGCACCCAAGTGTTTACCCAGCTCGTGCTCTGCTCCAAGCCTTACACAACCTGGCAAGCAGAAGCAGAGGCCCACACAAGGACACATGTGTCAAATGCTTTCACCACAACCCAGGTGAAGTGTCACTTGGGCTGGTGATACACGGCTCTTGCCAAGCAGAGAGCTGCTGCCATGCTCACAGTGATTGCTGCAGCTTGCCTGGAACCAGAGGTGCTGTGGACATGGACAACCCATGGGATCTGCTCCCAAATATGGGAATCATCCCAAGGGTTGCTCTTCACTCAAGAAAACCCCTTCCTCCTGGCTGTTTCTTCTACCCCTGCTCTGCCAGTATTTTGGCAGGTACCTCCCCAGGGAAAGGGCTGTCCTACACCACAAACATGCTTGGAGCACAAGTCCCAGTGAGGTCCTAGGCTGGGATTGCAAGGTTTGAACGTTTTTCTGCACACCCTCATGGCAGAAGGAACAAACACAGCCTTTGTTCAGCGAACTGGACACCAGCAGCTCAAGTGTTAGCACAAAAGTGCTCCCAGGTGCTTTGTGACCACACCTGCCTGGAACAGGTTTTGTGGATTTAATGATCACATAATTCTTGCTAATTAACCATGCTTTCCCTTTTGTCCTCAGGAGAGAGGTACCCAGAAGAAGGCATCTGGTTTAACCACTCTGGAGCAGGAAGGCAGTGACTACCCCCAGAGCAAACCTCCACAGTCCTTACCTCATGCCTTCCAGCCCCAGTGGCATAGACAAATTGAGTTCCAAGTTGCGATCTGTGGGTTGAACCACCACATGTTGCTCAGGAAATGGTGCTCAGCCTCATGGAAAAGCAAGGATTCCCTCGTTGCTTCAGTGGAAAAATTTGACAGAGGTTTAGGAAGTTCAGTGGGGTGAAGGTTGTAAAAGAAGGAAGTCTCATCAAGCCCAGCACCTCCAGAGCTGCGTTTCCACATGGGCTGCTGTTGTCCCATCTCCTCCAGCAAAGATCACAAGATCCAGGGCACAGGTTGGTGTAAACACAGAGTTTGCAAGCCCTCCCTGTGACTCTGCTATCACTGAGGGCTGGCAGGGCAAGGTGGTGCTCAGGAGCCAGAGGAGATGGGCTCTTGCAGGCTGGATAACTTCCACACTAGCCTAGCTGCTTCCTCCAAGGCAGAGCAGGAGCAAAATGTCCAGCCAGGTCTTCATGCCTGGCACTTCCAGGGCACAGCACAAGCTCCCTTTTCTCTTCACAGCCCAACACAGCTCCCCAGCAACAGAGTCAGGTTGCCTCATTATGGTTTTAGGGATGCTAATTACCAGTTACAAGAAATCTGCTTGAAGGTGACAATGTCCCTTCTCTCTGAAAGGCTGTTCCAGCCCCGAGGAGGACATGCTCAGGGAATGGTCTCCGAGTGCAGCAGCCCGACTCCACAGCACTCACCCAAGCTGCAGGCAGGGGATTTTTACTGATTTCTTCTCCCTGTGCACAAATTTCTTGTGGATGTGGTCATTTGTGAGGCAAGCCAAGGGAGAAGTCATGCAAACCCTCCTAGAAGCATCCAGTTTGCAAGAAGTCCATCCATATGGTGAAAAGGAGAGCAGAGGGGAGTGGGTGGGATCATGTCCCAGTTCCCCAAAGCCTGGGGATGGACAAGTGCCAAGGTCCAGGCCCACCATCAGGAAGGCTACAGGGGTGTTCCCTATATCAAGAGCTCCTGACCCAGCTGGTAAAAATGCTCTGCAGCCTTGAGAGCTGCTTGTAGCAAGAGCCAGGGACCTCAGGCTCCCTTAAAAACCAACCCACAAGTCTTAATCTGGGCCAGGCAGGTAATTAGAGCTTTGTTTGCAGATTATTTTGAACTAGAAGGGAGGAGAGAGCCTGAAACCATGGAAAACAGCTCTTGGGAGAGACACATCCCACTGGCTCAAGTGAGGCTGCTCAAGCCCAAGCTTCAGGGGCCAAGCTGATAAAGAAAAGTATCAGCTTTCTTTACAATGGAGATTTCCAGCCTCTATGCCTGTTGTGGAGGGAAAAAAAAAAAAAGAAAAAAAGAAAAGAAGGGAAAATTTGTCCCTCCTACACCTTAAGGAAAAGCCTGAAGTTCATCTCTAGCTCCCTCCAGTGACTCCTCACAAAGGCTGCTAGAAACCTGGCTCGGACAAAGCTTTACTAAGCAGTATCCTACTGTCACTATGGGAATATTTATGGCTCCCAGTCATATACTGGAATTACTTAACACACATATAAAACAAAATATGTCCAGACGCTTAAATAGGCATTGGCATCACACACACACACAATCCAGTTTGTCTGATTTCTGTGCCAGGCAACCTGGGAGAAATGCTGAATTAGCAGATGAAATCCTGCTGCCTTTTCCATTCAAAGTCCCCATCTCTCACACAAAAGCCCACCGTGCATCCCGGTTTTCACATCCACGCTCACATTCCACCTGGCTTCTCCCTTTTGGAATGCTAAATCACTGCTACCCTGGGGAAGGAGCTGCCCCAGCCTGAACTGCTAGCCTGCATGTTGTTTGCTCTGTAGATTGCTTTCTCCAAGCTGTGTTTGGTCACGTACTCCGTGACTCTGAACTGTTTTATGTATTTATATATTTTATAACTTCTTCGTATCACATATTCAAAAGCAATATCCCCGCTGCCAAGATGTCTTTATGCTCGTGTTATTTATTCTGCTCACCTTTGCACCCACAACCTGTCTATACTTCCCGTGCTGCATTCCCAGACAGTCGAAGTGATCAGATCAGTTTTGAAGCAAACCCACCAAATTCCTCATGGTACCAAGTGAAAGGCTTTGACCAGCAATGGGGGTAACACAGCCACACAGCCCCCTTGTTCTTTGGGACATACACTTCACCACAGGTATGTTATCCAGCCCTCTTTTTCTCCACTGCACATGAAGTGGAGCTGGCAGCTTTGAGGTGGAGAGGACGGGTGGCTGTCACTTCTTATGTCCCTCCCTGAAAGCAGACCTCTGCTCCATGCACTTTTAAGTTGCATGCAGCCCAGGAAGCTGGAGAGAAACATCTCTGAGTGGCAAACCATTGCTTGGGTTGTTCCCCATGGCTTGCTGCCCTGAGAGCTCCCCTGTACCCAGATGAATGAACAATTCTCTTAGCTAAGCCCATCCCAAGCCCCAGATGGGTGGGACTGATTTCCTTCCATGCCAATGCCCTTTCCCACTGTCTTCTTGCCATTACTCTGCCTGTTGTGCAAATCTCGCAGAAAGAACCTCAGAACAGTCTCTGGCCTTTTTGCTGTAGGGATATTGCTAAATCTTATTATTCTTGCTGTCATACTAGAATAAAAAAAATCCACTTCAGTACAACCATTAACCATAATTAGCGCTCAGTCACACAGACAATCTGGAACAGAGGGATCTGATCTTCTGCAACCGGCCAATAAATCTCTCAAAGTGCACAGGGAGCAGACAGCAAAGTGAGCAATCACTCATTTCTGCTCCTGTAACTACTTCTAAATGCCCCAGTGAACAAGCTTGCAAAGAATATTTTTTCCATTTTTCTGTACCAACTTCTGCATCACTTTCTGTTCACAGCCAGTGTCTCCTGCTCTTGGACATTCCTGGATCACCAGCCTGAGAGCCAGGTACTTAGGAAGCCCTGTTAGATGCAGCTCTAAGATATTTGGGTATCTGAGGCAGAAAAGCCACCAGTCTCATAGCAGGCTGCTCCTGGCCCAAACCCTGCCTGTGACCCAGTTTGTGCTGGGGCTCACTGGGCTGCTGTAGCTTCTTCTGCTCCCATCCCAGCAGAGCCTTTGTGATGCTGCAGATCCTTTATAATCTCTGGCTCCTCAGCAGCCAGCCAAAAACTAAAAAATTTAAGAAAATAAAAAATCCCCTTTTAAAGTCACTTATGACCTTACAAGCCATTGCTCACACTGCTCACTCGGAGCACTTGGCTCTCCCACGGAGCCTGCTGCTCCCAGCCTTGCAGGCAGCACCATGCAGGTTGGCTATGTGACACCACTATCTGCTCCCACAAGGTGAAGGGGCTGTCCTCTGCAGGGGTTTTAAGGAGCTGACGGAAGATGTTGTCTCTAGGGTTGAGTTCGTTTCCATTAAGATATCAGTTAACTTACCTGTTGAATTTTTAAGTGTGCTTCTGGACTCTGAAAGAGCCTGGAGCCTTCTGCAAGCAGTGCAGAAGTTGTTCTTCATGGGTTGCTCTTACGCTTCCTCTGACACTGGGTCAGTCCAGGGAGGTGTAATGGGACAGCAGGGTCTGCTGGTTGCTTTCCAGGTTAGTACAGCTCTTTATCAGGTCTGTAGGCATTCAGGCTCGACCAGGACAGCACTGGAGCACACACTTGCCTCTAGCAGGAGCCTTTAAGGTGCCATCCAGCCTGAAATTAGTTAAAATCCCAGCTCAATCCTCCTGACTTGAGGAGACATCCTATCCACTGACAAAAAAAAAAACCCAAAGGCAATAGGAAAAGGGTCAAAACTGAACCTACTCAAAATTCAGTAGGGAGAAAGGCTTAGGAAATGCACAGAGAGGGGCTGAGTGTCTGAGCCTGAGCTTAAATGGGATTCCTGGCAGTGGAGCTGGGGGGGTGCCAGGTGAGGCTGCTTGTGGCAATTAAAGCCCATTAGTGCCCTCAAGGCATGGACACTCAGGCTGATGAAGTCAGTTCCTCCCTTAGGCTTAATCATGGTGCAGGTTAAACAGCAGGTGAGAAGCATTTTGGTGAAGTTAATCCAGCTCCTGTCCAAAACGTCCCAGATGCAGCAAGAGATGCTTTCTGCAGGACAGGTTAACAGCGCTGGACTGGTTTCAGTGTGGATGTAGCCGGTTCTCTGTCCCCAGCTCCCAGGCAGCAGTGATCCAGGACATGTCCAGGCTCATGCTGCTGAGTGAGCCCAGAGCTCTGGGGTCCAGGCTATGGGGAAATCTGGCAGCTCTGCCCCAAATCCCACCCCAAGCACGGGTGGGTGGCAAGTGCACAGAGTGTACACCCACCTTCCCCTCCTGCCTTCCCCTGCAGGCACCCCAGGGTACGGGGCCTTGTGCCGAGGCAGGAGGACGAGGATGAGGATGAGGTCCCACACTGGCTGCGCACCTGAACCCATCACCCTGTAAAATGGGGGACAACCTCAGGTACCCCCTGGGTGACAGCATCACTCTGATCCCACCACCTTCAGAGGAACAGAGTGGAAGTGCTAAGGTTTAAGCCCCTGTTTAAGCGCAGTGATGCTCTTTATAATACTGGTGCCGTGGCGATGGGGCTCTGCTTTGCCTCCACAGTCTGTGCAAACCCGGCAGCCCTGGCTTGGAGTAGCCACCAGCCTGTGTGCCACCCTGGGGCTGGGAAGATGCTCCATCAGCCACTAGTTCCCCTCCCAGCACCTGCACCTTCAAACACTGACACACTTCCACTGGCAATGCTCCAGGTCCTGCATCAGGGATGGAGCATGGCAGGAGCTCCGCGGCATGTCACCCCCTCCCCACCCAGAAAACTCCCTCCCCTAAACGTTGAGTCCTCACCTTCAAAAGATGATGGCTCTGGGCAGTGGCTCATCGCTCCCTCTTTGCAATATGATGGATGCAGGTTGGTAAAAACACT
>NW_010322352.1:36567-71500 GCF_000700745.2 Antrostomus carolinensis
ACTCTTTCCAACTGCAGGTCCTTGTATGGTAACTCCATCCCACCACAGGGAAAAAACAACTCATCAGCTCAAACTGCCTGCAAAGTCCTGAGTTTTGGCTCCAGAAGAGGGTTTCTCTTTCCTTTCCATCAAGCTATGGTTTTCCAGCCCTGGCCAGCTGCACCACCAGCCTCAGCCTCTCCTGGAGAATCCTCAGGTGCATCAGCAAGGACTGCCACAGTGTGGTCACCTGGGGATGGAGGGACAAAGGGACACCACCGCCCCGCCAGCCCTCACCCTTGGGGCTGCTTGGATCCGCACCAGCTCCGAGGCTGGGGAAGAAATCTCAAAGAGATGTTTCTGGGCTGATTAAAGTTAATTAGCTGAAATGATGCCTCTGAAGGGAAATGTTTCTTATTTTGGGTTCCCGATGACTTGGGCCCAAGCCTGGTTTTCATAAGGCCAGTAACTGCAAACAGATAGGGCCCTTTCATTGGAAACAGGCAGCGCGGGATATAATTAAAGAAGCATGCGCTGGCATCTCAAAGAACCGTTTTCAATTACTGCTATTTCGAGAGGATTAAGGAGAAACATTTTAAACAAGACCACTGCAAAAATAGATTTTGTTTGTCATTAGCTTTGAAATAATATTTGACGGAAGGGCTGAAATTTCCATGTGCCAGGTCTGCTGCTGGCGGCTCTTTCCCCAAGGGCTGGGAAGAGGGTGATTCATAGTGGCATGGGAGCTGGGACACAGCTCCCTGTGCATGGCTGTTCCCCCCACCCCCTTTTTTTTTTAATTTCCCTTATTTCCCCTATGGGAAATACCCTTCTTTTTCACCGGCCAGTTTTCTCTCTGTGTTATGCATGGGACAGCCTCAGACAGGAGAAAGATGCTGGTAGGGACTTGTTTGGTTACCACAGACTTGTTTGGTTTGCACCTGGGGTGCTCTGGGGACACATTGCCGCAGCCTTCAGAGGGGAATGCCCTCCTGCAGAGGGAGGAATGGCTCCCTTGGCCCATCTGCTTTCCTTGACCAGGCCAGCTGTACCTCTGACCCTCATGATTTGCTGCTGTATCTCTGCACAGAGATCCAGCATTTGGGCTGGTCTATTCTGCCAGTGGCCAGACAGGTGGCCTGGAAGATGCTGCTTTACCATAGTCACTGCAATAGTAATAAGATGCTGCCTCCAGCCTCCCCATGCCTCTGCCTCTCCCAGCTCAGGCTGTACCTTCAGAAAGGGGATGAATCTGGAGTTAATCACAGGAGTGGAGCAGCATCAGTGACCCTCACCTGGGAAACCATCTCTAGGCTGCAGGTGTAGAGCTTCTGCACAAGACTACAAATGGAGCCAGAAAGGGTAAGGCAGCTTTGCTCTTCCTTCCTTCTCCATCGTTCCCAGAGTGTGGACAGGACACAGCCTGGGGTGTACGAAACCCATGATCATATGGGGCAGAAGTGAGCAGCAGTCATGCTGTAAGCACTGCCACGTTCCCAGGTAGGATGAGGTTCATCTCACCCAACCCCATACATCTTGGTACCTTATGAGATACCTATCATATGACAGATAAATAGGAGGAGTTGATTTCTATCCCTATAAAAGAATCCCAGGTTCATACTTGCAGGTTCAACACCTAATTATCAGGCAACTTGAATTCAATGAGGGTCTCCAGACTTCATTTGGAGTGTGCAAAGTGTGCACGTTCATCCTTCCTTTGCAGGGTTTGACTTCCCAGAGGAAAGGGTTGTTTCTCACAGCACCTGGGACAGTTGGGCTCCTGGCTCCCCGGGGGCTCCTAAAGCCTTCTGTGAAGTCAACAGCATGGGAAGGGCCATGGAGCAGTGAGAAGGGCTCTCCACTGACATTTGCCTAGAGAGCTTATGAGGCTCAAGAAACAGAAACATTGGTCCTAGCAGGACCATGAGAAATCATTTCTCTGCGCTATTTACAGCAACCAAGGACATATTTTTCCTTCCAGAAACACCACAAGGAGGATGTTTCTCATGGCTGTTGAGAAAGAGGGGTCCACCTCGGGGAATAGCATGGGTTGGGGTGTGTAAGCTTGGGGCAGCAAGGCAACACATCAAAGAGAGCCAAGGACACCAAAAACGGAGTTTGGCCACTTCCATGTCAGAGTGCAAGGGCTGTTGGCACCAGCTCAGACTCTTGTACGCACAAGTAGCGTCAATAGGCTGCAGAGGTGTCTAAGGGGCAGAGGCACCAAAAGGCAGCTCCTCTCCACTTGCATGGGCCAGAGACATTTCCAAATCCATGGCTGCTGGGGTCCAGGGAACACACAATGGCTTCCCTGTCCCACAAAGCAACTGGTGGGCAACGAAAGACTGTAACAGCAGGGCTTCCTGCCATGCCAATGGAGCCAAAACCCCCAAAGAATTACCCCAAGTGCTTTGTATCTCCAGAACTGCAGGCTTCATGCAGCATGAGAGGCTCAGAGGGATCCATCTTGGCCACAAAGCCTCCAAAGACACCACAAGAACTGGTGGAAGAGAGAAAACTGCACACCAAACCAGACTGGATCAAATAAACCGAGGCTCACGGAGATTTCACACTGCTAGCAGATCTTAGGTGGCTGTTGGGCTAAAAGCACCTGGGAGGAAGCCAACAGCCATGGGAAGCAGAGACCAGGAGATGCACCTTCTGCTGTCAGCTTACAGCCTAAGCATAGCTACAAAGAGCTGCAAAAATAATGTCACCCAGAAGCCAGACAGCAGGAAGAGTAGGGCACGTGTAGGAGGGAGTATGGCTGCAAAGATGGGGAAAGAAAGTGGATAGTTCAAGCAAAGAGCAGCATGGGCAGAAGGCTGAGGATAGGAAGGACTTTCCATGTGCAGTATTCCAGTAAATCCATGTGGCTTTCAGCATTAGTGCAATCAGTTCTCACGTAGGTAATCCAGCATCTTCTCATGGAGTTACTGATGCCACTTCCAGTGATTTCAGGTCAGCCCCATGCCCATGTCCACAGACAGCACAGAGAAGGGCACTCAGCGGGATGGCAGCCAGAACCCTCCAACACACACCTTCCCCTTGTACCCCTTATGCTGTCGGGTGCTACCCCACACCATCGGTCCTTCCCAGCCACTGGTTTCCAGCACAGCAACAAGTCATTTCCATGGTCCCCATCCAGCCTTTTGCCATCCCTCCTGGGGCAAGGCAGAGCAGGGGCTGTAGGACCAGCCTGGAGCACCCCAGGTCCATGCGCAGGCACTGGCCCATGATCCTGCATCAAACCCCAGAGGGGGGTCACCCACTAGCAGGAGAGAGGAAGACACAGCTGGTTGGGAGATGAGCTACCATCCCTCACCCCTGCCCACCTTCCTCCCCTCTCGTGCTGCAGGTCCTCCGGCCCCTCTGCATCTCTGTCAGACATTGATGGGCTGATGGATGTGCTCTGTACTATCCCTGGCATAGGCTGAGTCAGTCCTGGTACTTGCCAACCGTTTGTAAGACTGTAAAGCACCACTGTGATCTCTGTCAGCACCGATTCATCCCACCTCAGGGCTGGGTGGCCTCTCTCAAGACTCCTATAAGCCCTTCAGGAAATATCCCACAGAGAATAAAATTAGATGTCAAAGAGCAGAAGGATTTCAGCTCTGGCTGAGCTCTGGCAGGTTCCCAAAGCTGGGAAGGAGAAAAGTGTTATGAAAACACTCATCAGAAGGTGGTGAGAAATTAGACATAGGTCACTTGAACTCCAGCCCTGAGGAAAGGGGTCAAGCCCCCAGGGTAAAGCCCAGCTGGATGGGAAGAAGCCAGCAGAGATTTTTCGAGGAGGAACAGCTTGGTTTGTTAATTTGCTGACATCTAGGCTGGGTTTTTTCTCCACTTGGGGATACAGGTCTGGATCCATGTGCTCAGTGGGGACGGTGGTGCCTCTCCTGCCAACACCACGGAGCAGCTCATGCCTGTGTGTGAGGCTTAGATCTTGGGCTCCAGCCACCCAGCTGGCAGCACTGTTGAATGATTTTAATAGATGAAGCATAAGATCTGCTTGTCCATGGGATGTAAACAGGTTGGGCTTTAATGACATGGTCCAGCCCAGGAGACTGGAACCATAGGTCTGGTCTAAGCAAGCGGCAGGAAGATGCGACCCTCCCTTTAAAACATGTTGTGGGGATTGTGGAGCAGGTTTCTGACTGCTGTTTAACAGCCTTTGGCAGATGCCAAACTTCCACTTTCAACTGCAATTGATTTTTGAGCACATTGTCTCAAAGGGATTTTGTCTCCCACTTCTGAAAACTGTCTCCTAAAGCACTCGGGGCACTTGGTTTTTGCTTTTATATTACAATTTTTTAAGTGTCTCTAAAGGAGGATGCGAGGCGATGGATGGGACTCTGGGAACAAACTAAGGTAGCAGTAGTGCTTGTGTATATTTTGTCTGGGAAGAAAAAGCCCTTTTTCATTTTCAAGCATTTAGAGTGGCTGCATGCACCAGCAGAGTTCACCAAGTTTATATCACCTGCTCCTGCATATTTTGGACACACTACTGAGTGGATTAACTGATGGGTTGACCTCCTGAGCTCTTCCAAATGTTGCAAATGTTTTTTTGTTTGTTTGGTTTTTTTGTTTTTTTTAAGAGAAGCACAACATCACTGAAGATGAAAGAAAAGTATTTGTTGGTTTTGACGGCTTGCAGGTGTGAATATTCACTTTGAAACTGTGGCCTTTCAGGGATAAGTTGACACCTAATAGGATGCTGCTTTGTACCCATAGACATCCTGAGCTGGTGTTTGGACCAGTCCTGAACCCAGCCCTGGAGTCTCTCCAAAGTCAGCATCTCCTCATGCATCCCCCAGGAGGTTGCTCCATCCAGGTCCATGCAGTGCCGACCAGCAGGCAAGTTTATTCTCCATCTACTTCCAGCTCCAGCTTACCCTGGAACGATCAGCATCCTCGTGAGAGCTACTTCTTGGGAGATTTATAGCTGGGCTCGGCGGCCGTAGACGGTTCAGAGTTTACATAAACGCCGGGCACGGTCCCAGCGCTGGGTGCTGACTCAGGCGCCCGCCCATGCGATGCTCCCACGTCACCCGTTCAAATGGGCCTTGCAGAGCATCTGTGCTGACATTTCACACAGTCACGGACCATAACAGTCACTGGAGCAGCCAAATCACAGGGCTTCGAGGGGTTTTAAATCTTCCCCTCCCCAGCCCCTGACCTCAGGCAAACACAACGTAATTGGGTTGTCCCAGTTGGCGACGGGTTTGATTCATTTTCCTGCAGGGAGACCTCTCCGGCCAGTTGTACAAAGAGGCTCCGTGGTTCCAGTTCAGTTTCCAGTGCCTGCAGAAGGATCAGCTCCTGGGAGCTCCTGTCACAGCCTGTGAGTTCCCACCAGGCACCACCGGCCCCTGGGACACCATCATGGGCAGCAGTGGGTCGAAATGCTGCTGCAGAATAATAGTCTCACCTGCATCTCAAGGGGAAAAAATATTCTCTGCTATAAAAAAAAAGCAGCAAACTGTGAGAAGCAAGGGAGACTCCCAAGATGAGGGAGAAAGGTACCCCACCTTAACAAGCAGCTGCTGAAGGAGAGGGTAACGGCAACGAGATGCTGTAAATCCTCCCCATTAGAGAGACGCTCGCTGCAGCTCCAGGGGAGGATTCATGACTTCCAGCCTGGGCGCTGCTGTCACAGATCATGCTCCAGCTCAAGATGGGGATTTGTTGCAGCCTGCAATACTAAAACATGGCACAGAAAGGCTTTTTCTTACCTAAGCTGTCCAAGATCTCCATTATTTGTTACTTCACCATAACAGTACATGGCATTTCATTTTGTACCTCACTGGGTTTTTGGAGTGGGCCTACTCCCCTCCATGCTTGTGTATCTCTATTCACCTCCTGGGAAGCCCCTCTTCTCTTTCCTGAGCTGTGGAAGCTGCAAATGCCATAGCACCATCTGGCTGCAGCAGAAAAACAGTCATTTCTGCAGAAATTAGGCTGATGTCTCAACTCCTCAGCCTGCATCTGAACAGACCCTCCCGGATCTGCTCTTCCCAGCCGTTATCTCCATCCCTGGAAATTCAAGGCAGAGCCAAAAGCCATAGACCTGTTTATGATTTCTTGTACAAACATGATAAATGGCTGCTCTTAAAACGTCTCCTCTGGGCTGTTCCTCATATGCTCCTTGCCTGCATTTTAATAAACTAATGTTTGGGAATAGTTAAGTAGCTGTCTTGACTTGTTTAACACGATAGCCACAGATATTTCGCTGAGCTGACGCAGGATTTATGTCTCAATAATGCAATAACGTTTGGTAAGCATTGCTGTTTCGGGAAGATTTATGTCCCATTAGCAATCTGAAATGGATTTATAGGGCCTGTCAGAGGTAGGGTTACAGGAGGTGCTGTCTGAGAGACACCAAGAGCCCTGGGTCTTACTGCTCAAGGGCAATTCCTTGGAGAGACCAAGTCCTGGAGTGCTGTAGCCTGCTGACATATTGCCCTGCTAATGTTTTTCATTAATAAAACAAAACACAGGGGCTAAGGGAGCTGCCTGGTGATGGAAAGCATTTTGTAATGTGCTTCCCTTCTTCCAGCTCTGTGACAGGCAAGAAGGGCGGTGGGGAACTCACCGTGACCCAGCCCTCAGGAGGGAGGCCATCCCCATCACCTAGCTCATGCACTCGAGGAGAAGATGCCAGTGGTGACCATGCTGCTGCCCCTCCAAGTGTCACAACCAGCCATCGGTGAGAGGCTGGAGACAGCAGCAGGATGCCCAGAGCAGGGATCAGCTGGAAACCCAGGATGCAGCATTGGGGCTACAGGACATCCACTTCCAAGAGATGGAGAAGGATCACGTCTCCCAGTCATGCTCCAAACCAAACATTTCACAACACTGGCATTTTAGTGCAAACCATACGAGTTAAGGACAAGCTGTACCACAAAATCAAAAATTCAGTGTTGCAGGTGGTTTTCCAGAGCAGTCCCAGTATGACAGATCCCCTGTGTCTGGGCTTTCCCAGTGGATGCTGGCTAGGAAACAAATCCTCATCTCCAGCAAGTTCAGGAGATCTTTCTCTCTGCTGGGACAGCCTACTTACTGGTTTTTGACTGCAAGAGATTTGACAGGTATCTTTGTAAATTCCTTGTCAGAGGTTTCCTGCCAGAGATCATGATAAAGAAATCCTTGAAAATATAAGAAGGGAAAAGGAAATATTTTTCCTTTGTTTAGGAGAGCTGGCAAAGTCTGTGCAAACTTCTCAAAGTATGACAGACCTGAGAGGATCTGCTCCACCCCAGGACATGAGCTCTGGAGCATCGCTTTTCCTTAAGTCCCAACAGCTGATGTACTTCCCAAGATGAATTTCTTTGGGTTGAAGTTGTTCCCTCCTGGGTCTCAGCCTAGACATATATCATCAGCAAGATGCATATGATTAAAATAACTGTAATGAAGAGATTGATTTTACAAGAAGCAGGTGCTGAAGGGAGAAACCAGGCTCCAGAACGGAGCATTGGAGCTGCTGAGCTGAAGGTCCACAATGCTGGGAGCTGCATAATCTTTGCTTTCCAGTTTTCATGGTGACAGAATAAACCAGGTCAGGTTTGATAAGAATTTAACTAGCTTTAGATGTTGTTTCACTCCTGGCAGTTATTAGGACAAGTTTGGTCTTTACTTCTGCAAGCAATAGGACTGAATTTCCTGTAACAAAGCTGCACCATGACTTGTTCAGCCTCATCAAAAGACCAGGACATGTTTTGGCTGCTCCATTCAGCAGCCCTTTGGCTTGAGGGTAGCATTTACTAACTGCAGAATTGTCCAGATATCCTTCAAACAGACCCTCCACTGGGGTGCCAGAGCCCAGCTGGGAGGAAAAAAGCCTGTTGTATGGTTGGATACATCCATACAACATCAAGATGGACACATCCATACAACATCAAGATGGACACATCCAATCCTGAGATGCCAAGAGATGGAGTAAAGCAACTTTCACGTCCTAGGAATGACCAAAAAAGAAAAAAAACTTATAAAAACTTATAAAAAAGTTAAAAATCTCCTTCCTTGCTGACCAGTTTTTGATGAACTGCTCTGAGCAGGCTCCCCAGTTAGCAAGCCAGCACACCATGCTTTGAAACCCAGCTCCTTCCAGCTCATCGCTTGTGTTGTTAACATGGGAATTGCTATTAATCACCAAGTGTATGTTTCCCTGTTACTCATTCATATCAAGACACGGATGACTGCATTGCCATCCTGGCCAGCACGCCAGCATCTTCAAGCTTTGTTTTTTTAATGACCCGTACCTTGACGGTATCCCAGGAAAAACAAGCATAGGCAGAATCACCCAGCGTCAAATAAACCATGAATGTTAGATTTCATTAAAACAGTGACGTTTGAGTACACAAGAGGTCTGGAGGGGATTTTCACTCTCTCAGGCTTCTCATAAAAGATTTTAAATTTGTTTGTTTAGTGTATTTTTGGCAAGGAATTTTTTTTTTTCTTTTTTAAAAAACATGGAGAGAAAGCAGCTTTTCAGCCACACTAACACAAACTCACCCTTCCTCCCTTCCAGAAAATGAGGGTTTGGGACAAAAGCCCCCATTGCACCAGCCAGGAACAGGGACAGCAAGGCTCATCCCAGCTCTCTGCAATGGAGTCCCCAAGCCCTTGCGTGGTCCCAGCCTCAGTATACAGCAGATTCTCCTTCCAGGCTCCACTCACACTCACTCCATCCCTCCCCAGGACCTACCTCCTCTCCATCTCCTTTTTTTCCCCTGCTTCTTCCTTTTGCTGCCCCAATGGGACTGTGCTACCCGCTGGTGGCCAGATGGGAGAGCAGAGCCTGGAAGTTCAGAGGGCAACCACATGCATGTTGGTGCTGTGAGGTCTGGGTTAGAGGCCATGCTGTAGCTCCATTGCAGGTCCACGTGCAAACCACCCCCATGCAGCAACATGAGGAGTGTGGTGTGCCTGTGCTCTGCTGAGAGATGCCCACTGTCATGGTTTAACCCCAGCCAGCAACTAAACACCATGCAGCTGCTTGCTCGCTCCCACTCAGTGGGCTGGAAGAGAGAATCAGAAGAGTAAGAGTGATAAAACTTGTGGGTTGAGATAAAGACAGTTAAATAGGTAAAGCAAAAGCCATGTATGCAAGCAAAGCAAAACAAGGAATTTCTTCCCTACTTCCCGTCAGCAGGCAGGTGTTCAGCCATCTCCAGGAAAGCTGGGCTCCATCACGCATAATAGAATCATAGAATCCCAGACTGGTTTGGGTTGGAAGGGACCTTAAAGCTCATCCAGTTCCAACCCCCCTGCCAGCAGCAGGGACACCTTCCACTAGACCAGGTTACTTGGGAAGACAAACACCATCACTCCAAACGTCCTCCCCTTCCTTCTTCCCCCAGCTTTATATGCTGAACATGATGTCATACAGTCTGGAATATCCCTTTGGTCAGTCAGGGTCAGCTGTCCCAGCTGTGTCCCCTCCCAGCTTCTTGTGCACCCCCAGCCCACATGCTGGCAGGGCAGTATAAGACGCTGAAAAGTCCCTGACTTAGTGTAAGCACTGCTTGGCAGCAACTAAAATATCAGCGTGTTATCAACACTCTTCTCATCCTAAATCCAAAACACAGTATTACACCAGCTCCTACAAAGAAAATTAACTCTATCCTAGCTGAAACCAGCTCACCCACACCAGCCAGTGTCCTTGGTCAAGGTCCCACTAGGGCTTCTCCAGGCAGGATGAGAGCCCACAGGAGAGGGGGCCTGCCTCAAACCAAACCCACCAGATCAAATCTCACCACTGCTGTCCTGACTCTTGCACCTACAGCTGTATCTCCACACACATTCACGCAGTGCAAGCAACTATTAGTTGTGTGTGTGCAGCACACACAGTGCACGTTCTCCAAACACATATTTTTGGGCACAGGCACCTTCCCACTGCCGTTCAGCGTCTCTTTCTCCCCGGTGGTTTCCATAAAGCCAATGCATGCAACAATTAGCTGGAGGTGACACACATGCAGCAATGCCAGCTCCTCAAAGGAAAGGTGTTGAATAAGGCCCACCTTGGCACACACAGCTTCCTTGGGTTGTGCCTGGAGTATGTACATACCCATGCGTGGGGCTGCTCAGGCACACCCGTGCCTATACCCTCCCCATGCCACCTTGGCCCCCTGTGCGGGGACAGCAGGGCTGAAGTTTGACCACAGCGATGAAGGCACTGCCAGGGCTCCCATCCAGGAGAAGGAGAGCGAATGTCCTGGCACCATTAGTGGTCTATGATGTGTTTTTTTAATTAGGAAAATAACAACTTTGCTGACTTTTCTATTCTCATCCTGTTCCATTCTCAGTAACGGCTCTTATTGTAACAAACAGCATTGTGGCCCAGACTCGAAGGCTAATGACTGTTGATGGGAAATATTTTGTTTCATAACAGCGGCTGCAGCCAGCAGAGCACATGAGAACATTTTTTCAGGAACATGGAAGATGTTATTTTTAACTGTTCCCCCCCATATTTATGGTGCTTGGAGGAAAGATGCGCCAGTTTAAACACATTGCAGCAATATGTGACATTTAACTCCATCCATGCCATGGAGTGGGGTGTGCAGAAGTCCCAGTCTGGGGACTGGGCAGTGGGATGACCATGCTCATTGTAGGCTGTTTTCCTTGCTGTCCATCCATCTACAGCTTTACAGCACTCAACACCAAGACTATCACCATCAGGACATGACACGGTGCTCTGTGTGCACTGACACTCAGCCCCAAAACACACCTTTTGGTGCTGGCTCTGGGCCAGCAGTGGGGCCAGAGCAGGGTCTGGATGTGCTGAGTGCTGCAGACATCCAGAGAGGGACATAAGAGCCTGGGCAGAGCAAGATGTAGCTGGCAAGAATGGTCACCAGGTTGCCCAGGTATCACCTGATGCATTCCCTCCTTTATTGGCATCCTTCTTCCCCTGCCAGGGGCATCCTTCCCCTTGAGCAGGGAGCAGACCCCATGCCCACCATCTTTCCCTTCCCACCTTGCCTCCTTTGGGATGATAAAGCCTTGTAGCTTCCCTTCCTCAGCACAGCACAGATCCACCAAAAATCCAGACCTGCCAAGGCTGGAGAGGCTCAGATACGAGGCTCCAGGTTCATCTAACAGCTCCCAACTGGGGCACTGGAGACGTTGCAAACCCAGCAGCATTAACACAGACAGAAATGGTGTTTAACTGCATAGTCGGTTGGAACCACGTTCCTCCGTGTCCAACAAAAATACGTTCTTAATAGTCGCAGAGCTAAGTGGAGTCACCCAGAGTTATGATTTCCTTTCAGCAGATATTTCATCTTTGGGCTGTCACTTTCACTCAGGCCATGATTAAAACAATAAACCCCAGAGAAGCCACCCTGTTCCCTGTCAACAGCTGCTTCTCCTCCACACGCTGCAATGGGGCCATTCATCACCAAAAAGAGGGAGGGGAAATTAAAGACAGATTATTATTATTTATTATTCAAAGCTGCCACAGTTGGCCAGCAAGTTCTCCTTGGTAAAGTGAGGGTGGCCATGGCCCTGCAGATGTTGATCTCGGAGAGAGAAGTCACCCTACGGTGTAAGGGATGTATTACTGCTGCACGTGCTCAACACCTCTAGGACCTTCATCTCTCCTCATGCAACAGGCAAGTCATTGTATGGGAAGGATTCCTCTTGGACATTTGCATTCCATCAGTGAAACCCCACCTTGACAAGCAGCTTGCAAAGGGGAAAAAAATCAAGTATCATGCACTGCTAAAATAACTAATAATTGTAGCACCATAACTTCTGGCCCTGGTCCCCATGATCTTGGGCTTCTGCTCTTTCTGCCCTGTCTCTGAACCTGGACAGCACTGTGGGGTCACACAGACTTAAATGAGCTGGGTGATGTGGGAGGAGCAGGCACCCAGGTTGTCCTCTGAACCTGCAACGTGGTTTTGCCTGTGCATGCAATTATTCTGGAGACAATGGGCAAGATCCAGCCACTGGGGCTGATCGCAGGGCTCACTGCACAGTTGGAGGAGACACCTAGAGCTAACTCATGGCAGAGATGATGGAGAAAACAGCCTACGTCCTGCCAGGCTCAGGACACAGTGTCCTGCCTGGACATTTCACTTGGCCACAGAGACAGGCATGGCAGAAATGCAACAGTGTTCTTGGAGTTTGTTTTCCAAAGGCTCAACATGTTCCACTTCAGCAAGGCTGGAAAATCTATCGTGTCAATGCTCCTGCCATGCCTGTGCATATTTGCGTTTTCCTTACAGTATTTTTAGAGATTTCCACTCCTTGGCCTGATTTGGGATGGAGTCAAATATGTGAAATCTTGGAAGCTGCCACAGGAAAAGAAACTCAATTTTTCAACCAGCTTTAGATACAGCTTTCGGCTGTGGGGATAAATCTTCTGCCAGCCTGGAGAGCTGCATTCACCTCCCAGATAAGGGCCAAACATGGTCCAGAAGGTCTCTATCCTCCAGCCAGCTCAGGGAGGTGCAGCTCAGGGAGGTTCTACCCCTCTGAGGTTGGGCTGAAGCTTCCCACAGGGGACTGCTTCTCTGATGGGAGGCAACAGCAAGAGAGGGCACGTGGCAGAGCTTCCTGGCTCCTTATCCCATCCAGCCCTTCCAAGCCAGAGGAGTGGAGAGCTCTGCTATCTCCCTGTGCTTCATCTGCTTTCCTCCAAGACAGCCCCATTCCCCAAGGGTCCCGTATCTACAAGACTCGCATCTTGTTGCTGAGGCAGGAGAGGAAATGACAGGGCTGGCTTGGAAGAAGCTCAGTTCTCAACTCTACAGAAGAGCCAACCTCAGCTCAGCCACGTCAACCCACACATCTGTTAAAGACTCTTCAGCACAGCTCCTCCAGAAACCATTTCTACCTGCACTGCTACAACAGCCAGCGTGGTTTTGTGGGGTGTAGTCCCACAGGCAAAGCACCTGCTGTGGGAGTCACCACCTTCCACTGTGACATGGACCTGGTTTGTCCTCCTGGTCAAGCACACATCTTTCTGGTCAACACCAAGCAACGCTTCCTAGGCAGAATGGCTCTTCACCTGAGCTCACTCTCCTGTGGAGGAGGAAGACACCCGTAGCTGTCTTCACACCCCTTGCAGCAGGGGATGAAGCATACTCTGGAGCTGCATTTGTTTTTCCACTGACCACAAGGGCCTGTCACAGAGCTACATCCCATTGGATTACCCCTGCCTTCATCTCTAGCTTGACCATAGTCCACATGTGTTACCAGGCCAGTCCCAAATCAGCACATCTGCTGGAAGGAAAGCCACCACATTAGCTCAGCAGCATTGTGAGGACCCACCTCAGAAGTGTGATGTGGCCTTTCCTGCCTGGGGATGGGCTTTGCTGGCAGCACCCACCATGTCAGCCCCACGGTGGGGACAGAAGGGAGCTGTGGGAGACCCACGTGTCCCACACTAACCTTGGGGAAAGCTCACCACCTCCTCCACTCATTGGGGTTGGCCATGGAGGAGCACTCACCTCCCTTATATGTAACTGCTTTTAGGGCAGGTGGGACCCATCTCACCACTCAGCCCCAGGGCAGCCTGACCACCAAAACAGGGTGATTTGTGGTGTCCCGAGATGTGTTTATAGTGTGACTAATCTTAGCACCTCCCATTCACAAGCAGGGCTCCACCCAGCCCTGCACTGAAACCACCTCTGGGCTGGAAAACAGCAGCTATGAGACAACATCTGGCATCGCTCGGACAGAAAGAGGCAGGAAGCAAAGGAAAACAGCGTCTGTCCGAGGCTGCTGAGGGACTCAGCTAGACAGAGAGTAGAATTTGGCCAAGATGCTGGAAAGAGTAACTCTAATCTTAAAAAAGTTATTAAAAAAAGGATGAGACATCATAAGATTTCGGTTGTTGTTTGTCATCCTTCAGCCCGCTGTTAACTCCCACCACACCTCTCCTTGCCATGACAGGGAGATGTCAATCCTCCTGCCCCACTAAATTAATTTGAGCTTCATCTCACAACCAGGGACCTCGTGGCTTCATCCCAGCATCAGCCTCAGGACGCCAGCACATGGGCTGGAAGGCTGCAGAGGAGCACAGGGCAAGGTCCAGCCATCTCCTGGCCCCACCTTGAAAGGGGACAATCCTTTACTTTTTAAGTTCATTTAAAAATCAACACCTGGCTCTTAGACAATGCAACAACCTCACCTCTGTTCCAGCAGCCTCACAGATGCTCTCCTGACCCACAGCAGGCACCATGGGGTGCACAAGATGGTTTGGGCACAGCATATGGTCCTCACCAGTTCCCAAAAAGTGATTACTGGCCTTCCTTCCATCCATCCCAGAGACTTTTTTTGGTAAGACCCAACTTCTGAACAGGCTCAGGTGCACACCACATCCCTTAGCTGCCTGCTGGTAGGAAATGCAGGTGCTGGGGACTTGTGGAAGGAGCTGGGGTTTCCTCACTCCCTCTGTTCTTCTGAATTTTGCCTTTTCATGTGATTTCATCACATTTGCTGAACAGGCAGAAACACACAGAATAGTCCAGTTGAGCCCCACTTGGCTGAAAGGCATAAAGAGGTGATAAAATAAGAGGTCTTATTAGGCAGCTGAGGGGCAGAAAAAGAAGATCTGATGGGAAAGTTGTGAGGGGCAAGAAAGGGAGATGAGAAGCACTGCTAAGCCCCAAATCCAGGCTGCAGACACCCAACCAGACCACTGGGCAGCTGCTCCTGCTCACCTGGGATCTTGATGCAGGGGCAGAATCAGGGAAGGGTGAGCAGGAAAGGCCTCACAAGCAAACCCCCAGGCTTTTCTGCCATAACTTTTATTTGTCCTACTGGGAAATCTAGGCCAAACTGGGAGCTGGAGCTCCATAAGGTGGTAACTCCTGGTCCACGGGTGATTAGCAACCAACAGGTGAGTAGCCACAGCACAGTGGTGCCTGATGGGGAAATGGACACTTAGCCAAAGAGCTCAGATGAACCAGCTGCAGGTCTGGATGGACATCTGCAGCTTGTTGCCAAATCACTCCAGTCTCAAAACCAACTTGGAAGCTATGCTATTTGCAAGCCTACTTCTTTTGGCAACCAATAAATAACAAGTAAGAGGCTAATATTGTTATTATTTCAGCTTCAGAGGGGTGAACAATCAGCTCTGCAAGGAACGCAAGCTTGGCTGACTGCTGAGGGCTTTGCAGATACCCAGCTCCCCTGAACAGGGTCTCTCTGTGGGCTGGGATCCTGAAATGGACCTGCCCTTTGCCTTCAGCCTGCTTAATGCTAACACAGGGTGCCCACAGAAGATCAAAAGCCACATCAGCAGGGAAACACAAGGCCAACCCAGACATGCTCAGGATTCACAACATTTGGCTCAAATCTGAGTGAATCACTTAGAGATCAAGAATGGAAGTCACAGAAAGTCACCAGCCCCAAACCCCCAGCAACCCTCCCCCCAAGAGCAACCAGCTCCCCAAAGCACAACTCACCAGCTCCAGCCCAGCTTGGTGTCCTCCCCCAGCAAAAGCTCTCTCCCAGTAGCTGCCCTGCTCCTACTTTAATAGTCTATCGCACTAATTAGCCCTCGTTAGCCTCTGAGCACCTTCTGACCATCTCCCTTGCTTTGCAGTGGAATGTTTTCCCTCCCCAGCCCATCTCTTTTTGCTCCCTGCCCAGGTGGTGGGATTCAACCCTTTTCCTCTCCTAATTTGTGGCTTTCCCTCCTCCCATTCCTTCCTGCTGGTCACCCATCTCCCAACACCCACGTAAGGATGCCAAGCCCTCCCTCCCTTCTCCTCTCTGAAGGGAGACCCCCCCTCTGCTCCTCCTGCCCCACTTTCAGCCCCACATTGGTGTCTTGCCAGCCCAACGGGGTGGAGGGAGCCGGGGGCAAAGCCACCGGTGTGTCTCGCCTCTTCCTGAAAACCATCTCTTTTAGGAGCAGTCTTCATGGATGCTTCCTTCCTTGAGCTCCTGTTGAATTCATTTGCAGCTGCCTATGTCAACAGAAGGGTCCTGTGGTTCAGTCAGGGGTCCCCCCGATTGGCTACATGGCATTCCCAGGATGAGCCTGCTGGGAAGGAGAGCCCTGAGCCCTGCTCTGCTGGCCCTGATCCCACTTTCTTTCCCACCTCAAAGGCTCCAGTGGGCTCCCAGCCCCAGCCAACACTGTAGGACACCTCAGGGCAGTACACGCAACACGTGTGGCAGCTTATAGAAAGGATTGGGGAGTTTTTTTCCCCCTTTTATTGAAAATGATAATTTCTATTCTAGTGCAAACACTGTACATTTTACATCACAAAGCAAGAGATAATTTACAGGATACACTTCCATCTGGGAATCCCTCCCGTGGCTTCACAGGACAAGCTCCACCAGCCTCATCAATCATCCATCCCTGTCACGCTCGAAAATCCCACTTGGAGGGAATCAGCCACCTATTTCTGTGTTGAGAAAGGGGGGAGCTGAGAAATCAGCTTTTGTACAGAGCAGGCGAGAGGAATGTGCCTCAAGACCATTTTCTCTCTGAATGGTACCCAAACTTAGTGATAACCGGGGTAACCATGGCAACTTCCTAGGAGCTGCGACCGGAAGTCAACTAAAACCTGGAGAACTCCATGCTTTCAAGATAAGGCCCTTAATTTGCATATATATTTACATGGTTCAATAAAATACAGATTAAACATACATGATCATAATATTTTGCTTTGGCTTGACAGACAACTAGACACTGCCTGTTGACTGAGGTCATCAGCAAGTAAGAAACAAACAACAAAACCTGTCCATTCATCCACCTGGACTCCGTTTAGCAAACCCGTGTCAACAAAGCAATATTGTCTCAGATGGTTTACATCTTGATGTCACCCAGCTCAAAGGTGATGTAAAGGTCTCATCTGGACTGACAACAGGCCAACCAAGCAGCCCAACCCAAGGCAAGACCTGAGCAAAACTGGAAGCTTACACAACCTTCCCGCCGGAGCAGCCCCATGCAAGTTGATGCAATTCCTCCAAGGAATACAGTGAGGAGGGGGAACAAGGGTTTGCACAGGCAGTTAGGTGATCCCCTTCACGTAAACATCACAGCGTGGGGGTAGGGATGGATATCTTGGTCCACAGATGGACAATGGGGTAGCAGGAGCCTCATGCTCTCTGAACTGCTTCCTTGCTAACTTCAGAGATGGATGCCCGTACACAGGCACCCACGCAAGCTGCTGAAGGTGATTTTTCTACTGCAGAAAAGGTGAGCAAAGACTAAGGGAAAGCCACAGGCCACCAAGATGCTGAAGGAAACACCTGAAACCTCCAGGGTGGACACTTGGGCAGCCTCAGGCCACCACAGGGGTGTTTGTTCAGGCTGCTGTCGCTGCTGGGATGTTGGTGGATCGTGGAGGAGGGCAGCAAGGAGAGGAGAGGGGAGAGCAAAAGGCTAAGGCACTCAATGATCAGTCCAACCTCTCAGTAACGTTACATGGGACTGGCTCCTTTTCCTTTCTGATTGTGCAGGGCATGTTCTTCAATAGTTTCTTTGTTTGTGTAGGCTTAGGAACCAAGAGTGAGTTTCTAAGTGAAGGTTGAGATTTCCAACGTGACCACTTGGCTCTAGCAGCTGGAACCACACTACTCAGGACAGAAATATTTTGGTTTAGAGACATCAGCTTCTCCAGACTACAGAGGGAAAGGCCAATAAAAGGGATCAAACAGACTATCATGGATGTCATAAAACGCAGTGCTTGTCCAGCCCCTGCTGGTGTTCTGTCTGCAAGCATAAATCTGTGACTTTAGCTCTTTGTCCTGATCACAAATATATATATTTTTTCCTCTCAAAAATATCCATACAGGGAGAAAAAAAATTCCAGCAGCAACACACACAATCATAAGCACAACTTACACCAGGTTGGATTTTTTTTCCCCCTGTGTCAGCTCAAATACTTTGGCTGGATTTCCATTCATCCTCTGCCAGTTTAATTTTCACCTTCACTTTATAAAGAGATTTATTTCTCATTTCCTGCAACATGCTGTTTCAGCCTATCAAAGCTCGCTGTCAGACATCTACATACACCCAGCATGTCTGCAGCAAACACCAAGGTGGAGACCTAAGCCACTCTACCAGAAGTATCCCTCATGACTGAGCTTCCTTCTCCTTCCCTTATGGTCCAGCTTGGACCATGGAGAAGCTCTGTCACCTTCAGTGGGACTGTTCCATGGCAGAGTCCCACTTGGTTTGGGCAGGTTTTCTGCTCAAGCACTATTTGCCATAAATAAACCCACTCCTCCCTCCCAAATTCGAAAGAGGCAGGGATCACTAGCAACATGATCCTCCATTTCCTCAGGATGCTTACGTGGAATAAACCTCTTTTAGGCTGCATTCCCTCCACTCTTCATGGAAAGAAGGAAATTGGGTCTTAATTAGCTCTCCAGGTCCCAGAGGGAGGACAGTAGGTAGGGAGGGCAAAGCAAAGTGGTTAAGGCTACAGGACAAGTGTCACTGGGCAGTACTGTGGGAACTGGGAGGAGATATGGTCTTTGTGTGGAACATGGCCTGCTGAGACATCACCTGTTCTCGTAGGGGCTGTCAGAGGCTTTCCATGGGGATGTCCTTGCATGTTCCCAAGAGCCACATGAACCTATCTGACTGGAGAGGAGATCCTCGTCTTATTCTATGAAGCTGCAAATGCCCATGGGGAAAATCTGCAAAGGACCATGGCTCCCTCCACCACCACTTCTTTGGGGTTCTCACGAGAAGACACGAGCTGGCCATTTCAAGTGCAGCCCGAGGCTACCAGGAAGAACTCTGAGAAGGGTAAGAGAGGCTGTGGCTGGAATTTCAATGTACAGCTCCGGGAACCTGGATGCAGCACAAACATCCCAAACATTTTCAATGGATTTTATTTTGTTTAATAAAAAACACCAACCAAGCTTGCATGTATATCTTATATATATAAATATATACAGTATATATAAAACAAATGCATCTGGACAACGCCTTTCCCTGTGGCACAAACTGTAAGGCATGGAAAGGAGTGTCCTAACAGTCCTATTCTTGGCACTACAGAGCGATCCCCCCATGACAACTCCCCTGCTCACACACCCACGTTGGTTTTTCCATCTTTGGCTTTTCAAGGCAGCAGTGCCAGGAATAGTCAAGAAAGCAATGAAGCACTGTGAAGACCAAGGAGGTCTTCCTCACGTCTCAGACTGGTCCAGGCAACCCAGGCAGGATGACCCCATCGTGTTGCACTAGCGGCCTTCTCACAAACGAAGGGTAACGGTGCTGCCTCTTTGGCACAAGGGACTGGAGGGATGAAGGGTCAGGTGGATACAATAGAAAGCGGTGACCAAATAACTTCTTCTTCTAAGGAGAGCTGGGGCAGGGGGGAGAGGAGCAAGCTTTGCATCTCAGCATGATGGTGGGTGGGACATGTCCATGGGCTGAGATTGGCAGAGGTTTCTTCTTGCAGTCCCATACAAAAACAGAAACCAACAAGGGTGAGACTGTCCTTTACTGAAGAAGCTCGTAGTATACTGAGCAGAAGCAATAAACCTGACAATAACAAGAAAAAAAACGGTGGCATTATCCCAAAAGGAAGAAGGAACCTTCTCACTCAACGGTTCAGTTTGCTCCCAGTTTGGTCCCCATGTTCAGTTCTGGGTTAGGGTTGGCTTTTTTTTTCTTCTTTTTTTTTCTTTTTTTTTTGTGTGTTTTTTGTTGTTTTTCTTTTTTTCTTTCAGCACAAACAAGTTGCGAAGCAGGACGGGCGCTGCTGTATTTTCTCCTTCTGCAAGGCAGCTGCTTCCAGTCGTTAATTGACTGTGGGCACTTGATTCCTCTGTAAACTATATTCCTTTGCCTTCAGTCTCAGGTTGGCAATACTGTTGGCCATATTCATGCCCTGCGCCGGGCTGGCGTTGGTACACGTGGCGGAGTAGGTGGCCATGGCACTGGGGGATGGAAAGAGAGAAACATCACGTCAGACGTGGTCTTCAGAGCACACAGAGAGCAAACACACACCACAGCAAGGTTAAACCCTGAGGTTTCCATACCTGTGGGATGTATTTCTTATGTGAGTAGGGAATTACCACTATTTTTTATTTAACACCCCTGTAAAACTCTCTGCTGCAGTTCACTTACCCGTAGCCAACACCAAAGCTGGTTGAAGTCAAAAGGAAAATTTCCATTTCCTATTTTCTAACCCAAAAGGTTTACAATGAGGTCAGGCTGCCCAGCCTGCCAGCCAGACCATTGTCCTTAAAAGTATTCCTACTGGAAGCAACGGCTTTTTGATGAGAGCAGTTGCTGGTTTTACTGCTTGTGAAATCACGTCATTCCTGAAACACATGTTATATCAAAGAAACACTCTGGGAAAAAGCCATTTCAACAATTGTGATGCTGTTTGGTTTCAGCCTTTTGGAATTAAAATTTCCAGAATTTTTTCCCTCACAACTTCAGCTGATCATAAAGCAAATGCCTTAAAGGCTGAGGGGAAAAAAACCCAAAACATTTTTTCTCCCATCAAATAATGACTTTATTTATGAACATTTAAACATTACTTTTGGCAGCAGACGCTGAATGAAGACCTCAGATTCCTTTCTTATCCTACCAAAAATTTGAAAATCTTCTTTCCAGACCACTAGAAAACTTGTTTAACTCATGTGTCCCAGGTTTCTGTGAAAAGCAACCCCCCTGCCCCAAAAACCAGCAAACTGACTTGCTGCATTTCCTGTACTTGGGTCCACAGACCCAAACCAGTTGAAAAGCACCGAGTGAAGCAGAGATGCCCAGTTAACACAGCCAGTGTGTTCAGGAGGAAACCACAAATGCTCTCCTGGAGGCAAGCTCAGGCCTGGTGCTGACCCCTTCCATCTGCCTGCCCGGGCAGCTCACATCTGAGGCTCTGGGACACACTCTCCTCCATCCACAGCCCAAGAAAGAAAACAGCTGGGTTTTTCCATTTTTTCTTTTCCTTTTTCCCTCTTTTTTAAAAAAATAAAAATGTCTTCCAGTGCTGAGCTCCACGACTGGAAGAGCCTTTGCAACAGCAAATCTCCCTGGAGGGAAGCGAGCATTTGCTGTGCAAACAGATCCAGGCTGTGGGCGTGCATGCTTGCCCCAAAGACCTGATGGTATCTCTGACTTCTTCATAGGGCAGAGCTGACCTGCCAGGAGTTTAAATACAATCTAGTGCTGTCTGAATCCTCAGCCTCCAGGAGATCCAGACCAGGAAATACTAATAGGTTCCATCCCAGGCCAAATGACTCCTATTTCTCACTTTAAAAATCAGGGAAAAGAACTTAATCAGGGAGGAACTGTCGTCTTTGCATCAGGACTGGTGGAAACACAGCAGCTTACACACACAGGAAGGATGGGTAAGACTCGTAGATATAAAGCTGCTTACACCCATCCAGGGAAAAGCACCGAAAGCTCTCACCAGGAGGGGAAATATTCAGGACACTTTGAGAGTCTCTAACAGCTTCTGGAAGGACATGGAGGATGGACATTAAAATACAGGCTTGACTCTGCCCAACTTGGGGTGCATCGGCTGCATTTCACTGGGGTCCACAGTGCTGGATTGCTGTACCTGGAGCCTTCCCCAGCCAGCTGCACACCCCCTCAGTCCCCTCTCCATGCCTGGGTTGGTGACTTGACCCTCTCCTTCCCCATAAGTCATCAGCAATGTGAGAAGTTCCAAAGTTTCACAAGGTGTATAGCTGGTGGCTACTTAAGCACCTATTCCCACCCACTTCCATAGGGTGCATCTGCCCCATGTTCTTGTGCTGGAAGAAATTAGAAGAGCCTCAAGGATACTCTAGATTAGATAAAATAGCAATTTTCAATCTTGAGTGTAAACTGTCCCCATTCAAAACCAGACTGCTGCCCAAGACTGGTCTAAAACTCCAGGGAACCTCCTGCCCTCAGCTTCCCAGAGGTAAAGGGAAAATTACTGTTGCCCAGTGAAACCTCTGCCAAACCAAAAATCTCCAGATTAGAGAAAGTTTAGAAAGTTATTCTCTTTAGCAAGTTATTCCACAAGGAGCAGCGTGCAAGAAGACTGTTTCCAAACATCAGTATAGCTTGAGGGCTGCTCCAGAGACTCTCCAGGGTCTAATAAAGGTTGAAGTCACACTGCTGCCCCCTCCCTCCACCCCATTCAGGCCCAAAGTCTCCTGCCTCTGCTCAGCTTCCTGCTTTCATGAAACACAGAGGAACATCATGTTTCTGAGGCCTAAAATCCTTCTTTCAAATATGGTTTTCAATGGCCCGTGGAGTCAAAGGTTATTGGAGTGGGAAGTGCAGGCTGACAGCACGACTGCTAGTCTTGTTTTCTTAGGAACCTATGCTAAAAAATGTCTAAGCAAAACATTTCAACTTCAAAAAAATAATAGTATCTACTTGGCTATCTACGTGATAGAGATCTGCAAATAGCTTTGGTTGACCTGTGGCTGAACGTATTTGGAGAATAAACACACTGATTGAAAACTTTCCCCAGATCTAAGAGGAAAAGCAGCCCCAGTCACACAGCTCAGCCCTCTCCCAGACTGGCTGTTAATCAGGGGCTGGTACGGCAGCGCCGGGGAGATGGGGAGGGGGCAGAGGGCCATGCAAACACTTTGCATGGCTGTTTTCCACCAAGTGTCCAACACTTCAATAACCCTCCTCAGTTCAAAGCTTTAATGAGGCTGTGACAACCTGGCCCAGGTGCCCCATTAAGATGAATGTGATTGCTGAGAGTTGACTCGTAGGATTAGAAAGCCTGGGGAGCATAAACTGCCTGAGTGTTCTGACCACCCCACATTGTGGAAATGAGCTGCTCTTCTCCTCCACCAATGACTCTTACCCCTCTGCAGGGCAGTGGGAGGGTGACAGTCTGTCCTGGTTTGGTGTGTCAGCCACTGGGGACAGCTGAAAAGTGCAAATGTTTCTGCTGAAACATCTTGGCTAAAGACAAGGTGAAGATATCAAGACAGCAAGGATGCGTCTTCACACCATGGAGAGGCACAGCCAGGTCTGGACCTTGCCTCAGCAGGAGAAAATACATCCCTAAGGCTTTCCCTTCTCCCTTGCTCTCCTCATTCACACATCCCAGATGACTCAGGCTTCTCGTTGCCCAGAGTGGCCCCCGACAGCCCTTCCCAGTGTGCCCCGGAAGTTACCTTTGCAGGGTCTTCTCCTAGAAGCTGTTATGAAGCCCCTCGTGTAAACAACATCTTGGGAGGGACGATCTATTTTTAAAAGTGTGAGAGGGAGAAATAAGCCATGAGTGTTCAGTAGGGATCTGGTACCGTGACCAGAGCAGCCTCAGGGGGGTGGGGAAGGACCTGTGCTTCTCTCCCCTGAACGCACCACCCAGACTCCTCCCTAGGATGCTGCTCCGAGGAGCACTTCACAGAGAGAAAACCTCAACTCCAAAAGGGGAATTTTAGCAGACAGCAGTCCTCAGAGAAAACCAAAGGATAAGGGCCATCTCTAAGATCAAACTGGTGGTCATCAAAAGCATCTTTTTCAGCACCTGGAGTGGGTGAACCTAAGACTTGTTCTTCTGGAGCTACAGAGTAGATGAGGAGGACCCCATGGCACTGAACAGATAAACTACCAGGAAGGCCACGTGTTTGCAGACCTAACTGTGCAAATAATGTTTGGGGTGCAAGAAGTGGGTCAAGGTGACCAAGGAAGAGAGTTCCTGAGCATGGTGTACCTCCCAGAAGCCAGTGGGAAGCTGGCTGTGACCAAGCCAGATGAACAGGAAGAAATCCAGCCAAAGACTTCAAGGTCCTGACCAACAATGAAGCCACTGTGCTAAAAAATACCCACCACCCTAATTTTTAACTGCCTACAAGCCAGCTGGCTCCCCACAAACCAACACATCCTGTGGATCTTGCATCCACACCCAGTTCCTGCTGGGCTGTGGATGGCACGGAGGAGGACTGTGAAGCCTGTGACATGCATGGACATCCCAGATCCTTTGAGCAGACTGGGGCTGCCACATCAGTAAGAAATTGCTCCCCAGTTCAGTGCTGACCACTGAGGGGAAGACTGGGAAGAGACATTCATGGAGTGAGTTCCCAGCCCTTCCTTGCATCCCAACCAGTGACGGCCATGGGACAGCCACAGAACTCCCTCTTCTGGCCACTGCGTGGTGGCCGAGCCTCCACAAGTGCTCTGCCACCACCTCCCCTGGATCTGTGTCCCATGGAAAGGTTTCTTCCTTGCTTTAAACTGGATGCACTAGGGAAGCAAGTGCAACCCCTTCTGTTTCCATGTATTTCTACTTGATCCTCTTCTGAAACTTCCTGAATTGCAGAGAGAGACTACCAAAGAAGAAGCCACAACCTCCCATGGAGCCAGCTGCCAGAAAGCCACAATGATGCTCAACCAAGACCACCTTGCAAGCCTGGCAGTGAGACAGGGTGGGATGGGAACAGGTCAGGAACACCAGTGGGGTGGTCAAACTGCTGTATCCTCCAGTTGTGCCACGTGAATAGAAACAGCCCTTTAAGAGCTGTCTGAGGGCCACTCTCAGGCTGTTCTATGCTATGCCAGAAACTGATCAGACTCAGAGGGGTCATTCACTCACCTGTAAGGCGAGGCAGTACCCCAGGAGAGATAGTCGGTGGGTCTTGGAGCTGGGCGAGGTACTATGGGCTGCTCCACGGCGGTCACGTCCCCTGAGTAGGATTTGAGCAGAGAGGCATTCTTGCTGGCCAGCATCGCCCTCTCGTTCCGACGAAACTTGGCTCTCCGGTTCTGGAACCACACCTGGGGTAGGAAGCACACAGACCCACCAACCATCACAACCAGCTCTGCTGCAACACTCACCCTTTCACCACACTACCTCTGCCCTGTTGGGCAAGACAGGACTCGGTCAAAGCAGGCTGCTTTGACATGCCTGTCACTGGAAACTCTAATGACAAGACAATTATTATCTCTGCCCTGATAAAGTCCTTGTGCGAGGAAGTGGCTCAGTGAGGTCCCTGTGGGACCAGGTCTGCCCTGTGCCATAGGCAGCAAGGCCTGGGAATGCTGTACAACACATCACATTCCATGGTCTGCTTTGACCTTCAGAAGGTGCAGGCTTGCAAGCTAAGCTGAGCAGCTCAAGATAATGTGAGCACTTTGAGCACAGGACACTCCACATCTTGGCCTTGAATGAACCTTATGAAGACATCTGACTGGGCATGTGGTAAGTACAGTGGCAGATCAGGCCTGGCAGCCCTCCTTAAGGCATGGCAGCATGCTTGAGACTGCAGTATTGCATGAAGCACGACCCAGAAGCTTGGTGACCCCTAGCGTGCCACACAGACCTCAAGCATTTCTACTGCCATACTGGAATGGCCTGATGACCCCCCGAGGTGAGGTGTGTCTGGATACAAGCTGTGGTGATTACCTGAACTCTGGCTTCAGTGAGGTTGACTCTGCGTGCAAGGTCTTCCCGTACGAAGGCATCGGGGTAGTGTGTCCTCTCAAAGACCCTCTCTAATGCCTGGAGCTGGCTGCTGTTGAAGGTAGTCCTGTTCCTTCTCTGCTTTCTTTTCTTCTTCTCTTCTGAGTTCAGCTGATCATCTAGGAGAGACAAAAGGAGATGTGAAACGCTAGAAAGCTAAGAGCCCAGAGCAATGGGATGAATAACCTCAACGGTTTCAAGATGTAAAGGGCTTAGGAAGGGTTTTGCATAATTTCAACACCACACCTTAACCACACCGTGTTAGTCCTCATGTAAAAAGGAGGTGGGAAGCACATTTGACCCCAAGCATTTATACCTCAGCTCAACTGCATAAGACTTGTACCAGCTCTCTAAAGATACCCCATGCCTCAGCTTCCTTATCTCTAAAAGGAAACAAAAAAGTCCAAAATATATCTCCCCATTCCTGACAATCCTAGAAACCTTTCCAACCATAGAGAATCATGAACCTCTGTTCTCTTGGCTTCAAACTCCAAGGACTGCCCTTACGGGGACATAATACAGCCCTCTGGGCTAAGCACGAGTCCTGTGCCAGCTCTTACTGACTGTGAGAAGGTGTGCCCGTCTCTGAGTAAGGAAAGTGCAAGCAAACAGCTACTACTCTGGGCTTGACTACAGCCAAGGTAATCCTGGTCTCTGCATGTAGCTCCATTTGGCTTAAATGAGAACTGCATCCTCCTCTCATCCTCCCCACATCCAGACCGAGAGGCGTCAGTTCGGGCAGAGATGGGGAGCTGTGAACAAAGAGGTGTCAGACAGTGGAAATGAAGCATGACTGATATGGGCCTGAACGAGAGACAACCACAAAAGCCAGTTTCACTCGTACGCTTGCAAGCCAAGGACATGGAAATCCAGTCAGACAGACACGGATAGCATTGCAATGGGGAAGCAAAACCTCAGTGAGAGAGAGACTGAGCATAAGCATGTTGGATACTGTTGACTGAAGAACAGTTGTGTACTCTCCAGCACCCCCCTTGCCCTGCCCATGCCAGCAAGGTGGTGAGCAACAAACTATGTGTCCCATAAGAGCACATACTGGTTTTTGCCTGGTTTGTATTTACTCCAGCAATAAACCAGTACATCCATACATCTGGAGTCACTCTTATCACTACTGCCTGTGCACATGGTAACTGGAGCAACATCAGCACTGAGATAACTATGAAATGGCTTTTCTGAGCAAGTATCTGCTCTGCACCCACCACCTCTCCTTTTTCCAGTGCTGTTACACACATCAACGTAGCAGCAGCAGCGATGGAGCTATCAATGCACAGGCACTCGCAGGTCCTGGCAAGCAGCGAGTGATGGCTCCAGGGATTTAGATACTCTTCATTAGGACAAGCTGGAGGCTATGACACCTGTTTTGCTTCTACCCTACCTGTACCAAAGTATGTTCACTCATCACAGCAGTCAGAGCACAGCAAACACTTCAGTTACCACGGGAAGCCACACTGAAGGAAGCGGAGAGCGAGGCACCAGCAGCAGAAGCAGGAGCCCACCGCTGCCTCCCCAAAACAGCCCCGTTCAGGCTGCAGGACTGCTACACCATCACCCTGACTCATCCCTCTTCAAGTGCTCCAGCATGTGTGGGCTCCCACCAAAACCATCAAGGCTTGTCGTGCTCCTGCAGCCCCAGCCTCCAACACTCCCAAGCACACCAGGCAGAGCCTCAGGTGGGCAGTGTCAGCGTGGTCCCACTGCCTCAGGAGGAGGAACAGAGCCAATATACGTGTCAGCAAGCGTTAAAACATATTGATCACTGTATCTATAAAACCAGATGTGCTAGTGATTTATATTTTAAGTTAATCACTGCACACACTGGCCCAGATGACAGTCTCACCACTGAGAATCCGAGGGTTCAACCGCTATATACGGTTGCAGAATATTCCCTCGACAGCCTTTCCTTTTGCCATATAAAAATATGACAGCTCCCCTCATCCTCCTGTTCTCGAGGGGGTATGTAAGGCACAGGGAGAAGCTGACAAGGAAATTAAAGTCTACGGTTGTTGTCCTCACCACCTGTTTGTGTTGCTTTTCACAGCCCATCTGGTAACAGTTACTGCACCTGAACGCCTTTGGAGCGAGGCCCATCCATTTGGGAACAAAAGGACATTCCTCTTAAATTAAAGTAGGTTTTTCAAATTCCTGCAGGTTTACAGCTTCTCCATCCCTAATCCTTCTCCAACAGCCTGACAATTCCCACAAGACTCCTTTCCGGCCTGGGGATTCCTGGGTGCAAAAATACACTCTTGGTTTTCATGTATCTGAGAAGAAGCATTTGGAGACCAGTTTTTAAGAGGCACGTTGAATTGTAAAGCTGAGCCGGGAAGGGACTTGCAGAGGCAGGAATGTGCTAGAAAAACAAATGTGCATAGGAATCCCAGGGCATCAAAAGAAGGCTGCAGGTGAATCTATCCTGCCCAGGTGGTGGGAAGTAAAGCTGTGAAGCAGAGGGATGGGGTTAACTTCTGCTTGTGCAGAAGGACACGCGTGCATTTCCGCTTGCTGAGGAGTGGAGCATCATCACAAGGTCCGATCCATATAAAGAAACAGAAAAGTCTTGCATGTTCCTCTTGACTCATCATCAAAGTGTTTACAAAAAGGGTCAGTGATTTCCCCCTGGCTTTACTGGCGAGCTTCAACAGAGCTGTGCTGCTGTGCACCACACAACACAACAAAGAGCAAAGAACAAGCCTCGGGGCATTATCCTCTCTTTGAATGGCAGAGACACTGCGAGACCAGCTGCCATAGAGGCCAATGTCAACTCGGGTGCCTGCCCTTCTTCTGAGTTACCCACCTGGTGCTATTTGCTGATATAAACCCTGCCTATGTGGACTGGATGGACAAATCAATAAAAGCCTTTGGGATCCCCTGGGAATCCCCTCCAGGCCTCTGAAGCATCAGTTCCTGCCCAGAAGACAATACTAGGCTGGAGGGAGCACAAGCTCAAGGCTGTCTGGCCGTTGCTCAGATCCTGTGTGATGGTTACACATGAGGAAGGGTGAGCACATTGCTCTGGGGAGTGAGAAGAAGGGCCAAAGTCTGTAAAACGCTGAAGAACAAGAACCCCTCCTGCCAAGCATGTTAACACAATTTGCCTGGTTTCCTCCCAGCGTAAAGCGAGACACTGGTGATTCACAGCTCACCTCGTAATTACTGGACCCAAAAATAGCAGGGCTGAGAAACGGAAAGTTGCAGGCAGCGGCCGCGCTGCAGTGACTCACGGTCGGGTCACTGTTGGCTAACGCTCCTCCAGCATCGGCTGGCACGGACCAGGGACGTGAGTCACCCCCTTTTTCCAGGATGTAGCTGGATGGAGGTGGCTTGACAGTGAAGCACAACCTGTGACAGGGGCTCTGGGAATTTAAGATCTCCCTTCAATGCACCTCTGGAACAGCACAACACAGCTAGATCCAAATGTCTGCAGGAGTTACTTGGGTAGCAGGGAAAAAAAAAATAATAACAGCCATATTAGCCCAGAGTGCTGCTGGGTTGATCTCTCCTTGCGTTTTGCCATGCAGACATGCCATATGTTGATTACAAACCGCTAACGAGGGATTGCAGGCACCTAAGCCCCAGGTGTCTGCAAATGTCACCTTGCTCACAGCAGTCACCGCCTGCCTTCGACATGTCAGCAGGGTTGGGCTTTTTTTTTCTGCCATTATTTCTTTATCAGGAAACAATGCTGAACACTGAAAAATTGTATTCCTAAATAGCGTTGACAGCACTAGTGACTGGAGTCAGCAGAAATGGAGAGAAGAGGAAAACAGCTCTAAACCTTTTTAGATGGGTCAGAAGTCTTTCATCAACATTCTTTTAATCAGAATATTTTATTACAAGCAGCATTCTCAAAAGCTGAGCTGCTTGCAAATGCATCCCCCAGAGAGATGGAAACGCACGTTCTCCTCTCAGGAACCTGACTCTGGAAAATCTGGGAATTTAATTTCAAAATCCCAAATTTCATGTTAGGCTGAGGGATTTTGTTTCCTGTTTCCACATTTGTGTTTTTCCCGTGTTATTTCTACATTCACCCATGACATGCAAATCCTGGTGTCAGACATAAACGCACTTCTAGGATGGACCAAAGCGCTTTTAATTGCTCCTAAATGATATAGTATGATATGTCTTATTAATTTTCCTTTGCTCATCATATCTCCTCTTGCAACGAGACAGATCCACACTTGAAGACGCTCTGATCTACATTCCTTATTTAACAGTGGCTGTCCCAGTATCTGCAGCTATCACTGGGGTACCATCAGACGGTTCCTGTTGGGATGCCACAATGAAAATACAATGCATTATAAAGCAAAACAGAGTTGAGAACCAAATGCCTACGTCTAAGTTACAAGATTGGTATTTTTTCCACCAATACTTACAACCGCAACATATTTTGGATTTCCAGTTTGCAGGAACGCTTGTGCATACTTGCTTTCATTCCTGGTCAGAACAAAAACTAATTTCCAGATGGGATTTACATTGTGTGGGCAGTTTTGAAAAGTTTTGACCAGTTCTATTAAGTCCAGAACCAGCTATTACAGTACATTAATTGGATCCGAATTGAAAGTAAACAATTGGATTTCATTAAGGGAGAGACAGAGAAATTTAACCGCAGTATCATATACGGTAAGGCAGGAAAGATTTGTCACTTCAGCTATATAAACTGTAAACTGAGAAAGGATTCCAGGAAGAGAATAAGGAATCACACTATAACCACAGCCTTCAAAATAAGAGGTTACTGCTAAAGTATGAATATGGGTTAAAGAAAAAACAAAACAAATTATTTCACAGGGGAAAAAAAAATAATTCTAGAAGCTAAAAACCTAGTAACTAAAAACTCTTTTAAATTAAAAAAGCCCTGCAAACACACAAAAGTTTTATTTGGAGTGGTGGGAAAGAAATGAAAAGGGAGACTAGAAGGGGAAAGAAATTTTTTTCATTGGGTTTAAAGTTAAAATTTAAGAAGCTTGAGTAGAAATATTTCCACAGGTCCTCCTCTGGCTCCAGGCAGACTCCTCTCCCCAACAGCAGCCGTCCAGACAGTTACACAGAATCACAGGATCCTGTTCCCATTCTATTTGCACTCTGCTTTGCTTTTGATTCGTTAGAGCTCTCCAAAATACTGCAGCTCTGTGGGTGCAGGGCAGCTCCGTCAACTTATATAAGTAAAAATAACACACAAAAAAGACCCCAAACCCCAAAGGTCTAATCAAAGCTAAAACAAGGCGTGAGGAAGGGGAGTGGGAAGCAGGGACGTACAAATCCACCTGATGACAAAGCCCAGTCCCAACTAATTGGAGATGATTCTCACAAGTGATTTTCCACTGGTGTGGGATGCTGGAGACGAGCTCGTGTGCCACAGTGGGGGGCTGCCCGTGGGCAGGGGGTCCCACCACCACCGCTCGTGCAAAGACGAGATCGCAGCTCGTCACAGACACGACCATCAGACACCAACAGCACTCTGCACCCAGCCCAGCCAGGGTGAGCTTCACCCTCAACGAGACAATCTCAACCTGAAAAGCCACTTTCCAGCCTGAAAACATCACTTTGGCAGAAAACAGGGAAAAGCCTCACACCTCTATTTTCCTTCAGCTTGTTTTCTGTGTCTTTGACCAGACTGGACCATTGCTGGTTTGCAGTTTCCCTTTGCAGCAACGCCTAGAAGGACCCTGCTCCTCCAGGCAGCAGGAGCCCACCGCCCAGCAGCATCCAGCAACATCTTTGCCAGATGTGAGCAGGGACAGCATGGGGCAAGGGGACCCACACGGACAAGATTTCATGCTCAGAGCTGCCTGAAGTATCTGTCCAAAAGCTCCCAGGAGAGCACAAACTCCGGTTTAAACGCATTTCCATGCATGAAAAGTATTTTCAAATGGAAATAAGTTTTAACTTCAGGGTACACAAATGTGACACAGAGAAGTTATAATTGCCCATCACAATTGTAGGCAATACAGAATGAAGATGACACTTAAGAAAACTCAATACATTAAGGTAGGAGATGCCCATATGAAATCACATACTGAAGCTAGCCCTGACGAGCAGCGATACCAAGCCCAGCTGTACAACTGCAGCGATGATGAGCACGTATCTGGGATTACAAGTCAGACTACGGAGATTTTTTAACTATCATTTTTCTCCCATTACAAAACACCAGCTGAGGTTTTTTTTTTTCTAACCTTTGCTGTTTATTTGTTTTTCTGCACCATCTGTATACAAGATCTCAAACGATTTCAATTATACAGAAAATTCAAGTATCTGAAGTTCTAGTCTTGTTAAAATCACCAGAAACACGGGGGGGGGGGGGGAAGAACAGCGGGGGGGGGGGGGGGAAAGGAAAACAAAGAAACAGTTGCTGTATTTCTTTTAACAGCCTTTGCTTTTGATTACCTCATAAACTAATCAGGTTCAATTTTTGCACATAAAAAATAGGTTATTTTCTGCACACACCATGGAAGTTCAGAAAGGCGATACTGATTTTTTTTTACATGAAAGCTGAATTTTAATATTAAATTGAAAAGCATGTGTATTTTCAGTGTCACTCGGGGGACTACGGCAGTTTCTCTCCGAAGTGTCTGCAATGTGGAACCTATCAGGATAATTTTTAGCTGACCACATACAAACAATTACATATCATTACAGAGCTGTGAATAGCTTTTGCATGCATCGCGTGCCTACGGCCTCCCGTTGCACTCGGCTCTGCCTGCCAGACTGGGGGAACTCACTGGGGTCCTGCACAAACCAACTTCACCAGCGCCGACGGTGAAACCCTCACTGTCCCCACCAAGACAGGCGCTCGTGCAGAGGGACCCCTTGCCTGTGCCATGGCCAAAAGGGACATTTCCAGGCGGGTTTCAAGGCACAGCACCAGCCGGTGACTCTCGCCTACCAGGAATGAGGTCTTGGAGTTGTCACCTTCCTTGTGGAAGACATCTCTGACCTCCTGAAGACTAATTTCTAGCATGCAAAGCCTTCATCCGGACTTACTGGGATCTGAGCACAGAGGCATTCTCCTGTGCTCTGTTCTGGACTTTTGCAGATTTGCAAAGCTGAGGATCAGGTCCCCCTGCAACCCCAACCTGCTTGGCTCCTGACCCACAGACGGGGCAGCACAAGCTCCTCCCCAGCAGCTAAGAGCCCTCTCCTATGACAAATGCAAGACAAAACTGCTTTTCCGGGTGGTTCCAGCTCTGGTGCTCTGCCTCTCATCTGGTGCAAACCTGCAGAGCACATGGGCAGCTACAGTGGCTAAGATATGCATCCTCCCTAACCACGTCAACGTTCCCGCTTGCTGGAGCTGACAGAAGAAATGATGTTCAGGGGAGGGAAAAAAAAAATATAATTACGATCCAGTGGAAATCCAGAGAGTCTCCCTTGAAAGACATGACATCAAGTGTTAATTACTGGGAGAACAATACTTGCGGGGACTAAACTATATACATCCTTCTCCAGAAATTGGTACAAAGCCATTGAAAGTCTCCCTAGAGCCCACAGACCAGTCTGAGTTCTGCTGTAACAGCTCCGCTTTCATATTCGCTAGGGTTTTCCTTCTGGGCATCCTACAGCTCATAAGGCACATGGCTCAGTCCTGCTCTTCTAACAAGCCTTTCCGCCAGGTCTTGGGGTCAGAGTGTTCCCATAATACAATAAGCGTTGTATGGATCTCATAAGCTCCAAGGCACAGTATGTTATGTGTTTGGAATTCCTTGTATGCTTTTATACTTTGTTTTACATATTGTAATTTTTATATGCATTACCACATTGATCCTTGGAAAATTAATTTAAAAAAAAAATTATAATCAAAAGCAAACACATATTTTAAAAGTCTGCCAGCGGCAAATCATGTTCTGTGAGACTGCACTTTGTAACTGACAGAGACCAAACCACCAGACCGTGGCGGTGATCCAGCGGGGTGGATTTACCAGACTCGGGAGGGGACAGGATCCGAGGGGCTGCAGCCCTCCCCCCCGCCCCCCCGAGTCCCTCATTAGTGCAGCCTGATGCCGCAGAAGCATTGGACCCATGACTGAGGAGCAGAAATGCAATTGCACAGCTCTGCCAGCCACATCCCACCACCATACCCAAAGGTATCATATCCCAAACGGGTCCGTGCTTCCCAGCACAGCACTCCTCCGCGATGACATCCAGGCACTGGTGCCAGTATGACCACCAGACCTTCCCTGGAGAGCTAGAGCACCTCTGCCATCACAGACAGCCCCTTCCTTACTCTTGGGTAAGACCTGGGATCAGTGAGTTTGGCAACTCTGAACACACATAGTCACGGCTTCGCAAGGTCAGGGGTATGACTTCCAACGCCCACATCCTCTTTCCCATCAGCTCCCCTTCCCATGCCATGTGTCCTGATGTTTCATCTTAGGAACGGCGTTCATGCAGCCAAGATCAAACTTCCTAACCTCCGCCCTGCTCCATCGGTATTTTCTCATTTCCAAAGCCGCTCCTCTAGGCTGTTGGCCCCCTCCCTGCCCTAGTTCATTCCAGATAATGTCTTTCTCCTCTCCAGCACCCCTTCTTGTCCTTTCTACAAAGGCTTGAAAAGCCAAGTTGTGTAATGCAGCCCCTTTTTAACCTGAACGTGCCTGTGGTGCATATCAAAACCAGCACAATAGCTGAGAGTATTCTTCTTAAAGAGTCACCACTGCTCTCAGCTTGACCATGTAACGAGAACTTCCCACACAGAAGCAGACTGGTGCACCAGGAAGGCCAGTATCCATGTCCACCTGGGTACCACCAGCTGCCTCAAAGACAGTGGCAACAAACCAGCATGACAATTAGGCAATGACAGGTAATTAATGTGTTTTCCACACTCGTATCCCCCGGCAGCAGGCTCCACAGGGTTACACGTTGTACAAAAGGTACACAGTATTATTTCCACCTGTTTTCCTGTTGGATTTACCTGGTGTCCTTTTTCTCTTTAAGCACAGAAGTGACCCACAGACCTATAACTGGACACAAATCACACTCAGGTGTCACCTATGGCCCAGGTTTCAAGGATCAATATGCCCTTTGATGCCAAGCTGCTGGGACAAAACTGTAACAACAAAATACAGAACATGTTAGGGAGAGTCCCCTGTTGTAGGGACCAAGCGTGGGGTGGATTTTAATTCCTTCCACAGGAAGGATTCCTTGGAAGAGAGCAAAAACGATGCGGTGCTGGTGCTTGGGCCAGTGGTTAACGGGGTGTACTGGAACCAGGAGCACAACACAGACAATACTATGGTTCCTCCAGCCTTTTGGGATGGTACACTTTGGTGTTTCCAAGGTTTCTCTAGTCCTCAAAGTACTCCCTGACACCAAAATAGATAAAACCCACTTCCAGCCTCTTCTGATGGCCAAAGATTCAGAAGGCTGAGTCTCCCTGTTAGTACTCACATAGAAGGATGCATCAGCCCGGACTCTGCAGTCCCTCTCCCACTGCCTGCCCGCCTGAACTCTGGGCAACACTGCTTTTATTTAAAAAGTGGCAAAAAATCCTTATGAATTTCAGCTAGAAGAACTTTCTAACAGGGAAAATTAGAGGTATTTTTGCAAGAAACAGATATGTAAAAAAGGGGGGGGGG
>NW_010322352.1:71580-83178 GCF_000700745.2 Antrostomus carolinensis
GGGGGGCACTGCCAAGGCAGAAAATGGCTGCTTTTGGGAGGGATATTTTTCAGTCCATGTATACGTTTGCAGATGAACCACTTGGCATTTCAGGGCTTTCAGCTGGCTCACTTCCAAACGCTGTGGCAGCCGCAAGAGCCTGCAAACGTTACCCAGCAATCTCCCGCCCGCGCCGGGAAAGACTGACTCAAGCTGACCAGCTCCATGAATGTCTCCGCTTGTTCAGGTCCCCGCGGAGGCCCACCGGGCCGCTGAGAAGTGCCATTATTAAACAGCCCCATCCCGACTGGATCTGGAAATTCACTTGGATGTGTTTTTTTGGTACATGGGACCGTGTGAGCAGACAGTGACTGGTGGGATGCAAGCGCCAGCTGGCCCCACCGGTAGGTAGAAATGCTGTCTCAATGGATATTTCATCTGTTTATGGTTGAAATATCCAGGATTGCAAACTGCATGGCACAGAATGACCGTGCCGGGACCACAGGCTGGGAGAAGGGGAAGTGCAAACATCAAAACCAGCCCTCCAAAGGCTGCGCTCCCCTTTCATTAGCATCCAAGAACAAATGTGTTTTGACCAAATCAGGCCACCACTGCCATCACCCCTACCAAGCAAACTGGACTGGAGCCGCTGCAGAGCTCTGTTTAGAAATCCAGATTTTGACCGCTAATGCATTATATGGGTCTCTCTTGATCACAACTGGAAAAGCGATGGCATCTGAGATCCAGAAATAACAGAACTTGAGCAGAGCTGTCAGCATCCAGCCCACCTGCCTCTTCCAAGGGCTGAGCATCCTGACCAGAAGTGCGTTCCTTGGGTGGGGGATAAAGGACCTTCAGGTCCTGCATCGCTACGGGAAGCAAAGGAATTGGAGAGTGCAGGGACATTTCAAAACAACTCCTTCTCCTTCCTAGGTCCATAGAGAAAACCTGCTCTTCTAAGGCCAGAGGACAGGGAGGAGGGATAAAGCTGCTGCTGGGCTCATGGGGCTTTTAGCTGGACACAGGGAAGTTCAGCAAAACAGGAGGGTGGAAAGGATGGACCATGGGCTCCAGCGTGCTCCGCGCCCCAGCTCTGCGGGATGCAAAGGGAAATCAGGCTCAGATCCACCTCCATCCTTAGCCTCTTCTGGACGGTGAATGCATTTCACATTAGCTAATAAATTGCTACATCTTATGTTTCTTAGCCTGTTGGAATGATGAATATTTTGGAATGTATTTTGAATGGTTCCCTGCCAGAAGTCGAACAATCATCTAGAGATTTTAAATCAAAAGGCTGAAAAATGGAAACCTCTGTATTTCCACAAAGTACACTGCAGTTTGAAAAGCACAAGTCCCAGCAGAGGAGGCAGAGTAACGACTGTCAGAGCTCCTGCGCGCTGGGGCAAATGAGGGATATGTTGAAAATTGCAATCCCTAATACGCAGTAATAATCTTTGCCTGCAGGTGATGAATGTATTATAGGATATCTGCTTATTGCTGCCCTTAATCTGGCTGAAATGTCAGATACTTTAACCTGGGGGATCAGATCATTTAGGGGACCTGTACGGGGACGCAGGGTATCTCAGCCGCAAAGCACTCCCTTCAGTCTGGTGCAGGGTTAGCAGATGAATGCTGCCATTCTAGCACAATTTAACAGAATTTAAGGCTTTTTAAAGGTTCTGGCTAATGAATCACATCCATTGCCAGATCAGGCACATCCTCACCTAACAGAGGAGTATCTCAAAACCAGCAAAAGATGTGACAGCTCACCCAAGGCAGTAGAGTTGGAGAAACACGACTATGCACCCGTGCTGTGCCCCGTCCCCCTGCTCCATCCACCACATCCCACCAGCTGCGGGAACTCAAATCGCTTCATGCAGACAACCGCTCACCACGCAATGAGGGCTGAGCAAGCTCAGCACAACCCCAAGGCTTGGACACAAAGTCCCCATCAGTAAAGGAGACCAGTAAGTGGTCTTGTCTCATCGGAGCAGCCACAGATGGAGCGGGTCCAAGAAATAAGCTTCCCTCTCCCCCGTGGAGAGGGGCTGTCTAGACACATTGGCAAAGCTGCGCTGCCGAGTTTGCATCCTTCTTGTATACAGCCCGTCAAATATAGCAAATTCCTGTTAGCATGGGCATTTGCTCAAACTTCCTCGTGTCAGTCATGTCCAGAAATGTCAATTGCATTTAAGAAATTTTTAAGCAGATTTTTTTTTCTGTTTTTCTTGGGTTTTTTTAGGAAATCATCTCATCATTTTTTTGATCAACCCTCTGGCAAAGTAATTTGCTGGTCATTTCATTATGTTCATTTTTACTAACAATTAAAGTAAAAATAAAATAAGTTGAGTACAAAGTATTTTTAAGCCAAGGAACACTGATATTTGTATATGAATTGCAAAGGAAACCAGGGGAAAAAAAATGTTCTTCAAATAATAGAAAACTATTGAACAAAACCTATGGGAGTTACGTGATGTTTTTCACTAGAAATACAATGATGTTTGAGGATATTTAGAGAAAGTATGCCTAGCCTCAGGGCCACATTCAACACAGTATGTAAGTGAAGGTTTAAAACCACTCCTCTCCAGTCCCTCTCCTGATGAAATGCAGAATGAGGGCTTCACTCCAGATGAAAGCCCTCCCAAAATCAGTAAATGACCTTCCACCAGATTCAAATTCATGGGGGTCATTAGCCTATATTATACAAATTTCTCCATCATCAGAGGTCCTTTAAAAAAGCTAGAGAGATGTGTGTCAGGACTGGCACAGGTCAAACAGCATGTGCAGATTTGATCTTGCCCTGGGAGAAAGATGAACTGATGCCACGACTTCACCAGGTCTCTGCCAGACTTGTGTCCCTGGAGCCCCACACTATGCTCCAGCTCTTGGTGAGCCTGTATTTGAGGGGAAGAGCTTTGGGAGATGGCAACAAAACCAGCACAAAAGCAAAGCTGGAGACAGCAGATAGAGGAGCAGGGTAGGATTTGGCAGCCAGGGAAACTCCCCGGCTCCAGCTTTCTAAATGACTGTGAGCAAGCCAGTCCGCTCCTCTGCGCCTCCGTTTCCTTCCTCGCTTCGACTCGCCCATCTCTTTAGACATCCCACTCTTGGAGGACATGTTGTGCCGCTCTCTTTGTTTGTTAACACATCTAGTAGTCCTGTACTTACAGGGGTGCAGACAAAAAGCAGTTTCACTTCAAAATAAACCAGAAGTGGGATGCGTTCCCATTACAGCTGTGCCATTCAGGCATTGCACAGCACGGACAATATATTAACAGTAAGTAATTTGTAATTGAAAGCAAACACTTTCAATATATAATATAAAGGTACACAGCAACTATTTCATTTCAGTTGCATATACAAACACTAGCTGGTGTATCTGTGAGTACTGCAGACCATATTTCCGAGCCATCATCAGCTTTAACAGTGAGGTTCCACATCAGTGCTGGCTCTGCTCTTAACCCTTTGCAGAAAAGCTGATGGTTTCGATTCATAAATGAAGGCAGATGGACATATTTCAGGTTAATGGGGCTCCACTGCAAGGTTTAATGGCACCCCAACAGCTGATGGGCATTACTATGTCCCTGTGTCGAGGCTTCCCCAGGCCGAGGCAGTGCACAGCTCCTGAAGCTCAAGCTCCATCCCTCCTGAGTCAGCTGCAGCTGTGTGACGGCGGGTGAGCACCGAGCACAGAGCCCCAGATCACCCCACTGCTGCAGTCCAGTGGTTCCCTCTGCCTCGTCAACCTACCAAACCATCATCCCAGGGTCTGGGTGTTTGGGTCAATTTAGACTGAAGCACACGTGTGATGGGCTTTCCACTCTGCTCCACCAATGGCATCCCTTGAGAGGGACTTCTGAAAGCACCTCATCCCTAGGAAAGAAAGCTCAGCTGGTCCTGGCTGCTCACAGAAACTGTGAGAGCCTTCAACTTCACTTAGGAAATCTCCACCAACCTCTTTGGTCACAGGAGTACATGCATTAGTGAGTGTGCAGGGGACCCCTGATCAGAGAAGGCTTCCTCCCTCCTCCTCCTTGTGCAGTTCTCCATACGTGTCCCAGAAAGGGTTACCAGGGATGATCACTGTGGCTCAGACTGAAGACCCTCTGCTGTCAGCCTCAGGTCCCAGTCACGCACTGGAAATGCTGGCAGCAGCGCCAAGCCAAGACTAGTCAGCAGCCAGACACAAAGCTCCTGGCCACGGGCCACTGTCAGCCCACATAGCTGCAGGCACATCCCTCTGACCGGCCCCAGGCCACTCGCACCAGCTCTCCAGGCTCCCCCTTGGCCACAGAAATTTAATTCACATGAAAAGACTGAGATACCAGCAGGGGAATGCAGAGTCCTAATACACCAACAACTGCACCTGCAGCTTGGTCAGAGCCCGGATTTTCTGAGATGGGTCAGCTGGGAATATCCTTCAACTTTAGGCACAAGGGACAACTACAGAGCAGTGCTGGGTGGACCACAACATCCCCCACGCAGGTCCTGGAACACACATATTGCTATGCAGAGACCACTGCCATGCAACGTGGTGTAAGAAAGATCAGAGCACCCAAAGAGCCACAAACCAGCTTGGAGAGAACTAACGCAGAAAGAATGGTCTGGTCCTGAAATAGGTTCTCTTTTTCTTTTAAGCGCAGCTCATTAAATGTTTGCTGGAAAAACAGAAAAGCATTTTCCACATAGAGGAAGACATCCAAGAAAAGCCCTTTTGGACATAAATTGGCAAAAGGCTCTCAAGCATTTATCTTCAGCATAGAATGTGCTCTGTCAGGAGGGCTGTAACTAACAATACGCTGAAAAACATGCCACAGACTTCCACTGTATTTTATTTGGCGCAAAGGGGTTATTCCTCAGCACAAAGTATTTGCAACTGGCATTAGTTAAACGAGAAATTACAACTTTCAAAAGACCTATTTAGCGTCAGCTGCAGAAAGTACGGAATTTGCCATGGGCTTCGATGACAACAGATTATGGCCCATAAAACACTGCAAACACTCGGCTACAATGCTCGGCGTGAACTGCCAGTTCAGCGGGGGGACTGGGGAGTCGGCACTTCCTGCCCCTTCTCAGGAGGCTGTTGCCCAGTTTAGGACTGGTGACACCCCTCTTCCCGACCCTCTGGCTCACACGCCTGCCAAGATCAGCCACAGGGCTGGAGACACTGATTTCTGCAAGGGCCTTGCTGAGCCGATGGGCAGCCGGCAGAGCCAGGCTTGTGCTGGCTCCAGCCAGGCTGCAAAGAACCTCTGAGCCACACAGCAGCATCTTGCTCCATTTGGAACAAGATAACCCAAGCTCATTAGCCCCACAGCTCATTAGTGCTAAGGAAGAATAAAAGGGAAATGTCTCTTTCCTTTGGGCTGGACCTTCAGCTGGGACAGACTGAAGTTAACATCATGGACAGGTCAGGAGGGCATAGAACCCAATGGGTGGGTGATCTGGCTCGGTGCTCAAGGTGGTGATTTGGAAGCTCCATCACCTCCTGATCCCGCAGAGTTCAGCTACATCCCAGGATGAGAGATAGCTATGCTGTTCCTGTCCCACAGGGTCATTCCCACCTCCCCGGGAGGAGGAAGGAGCTCTGCCAGCAAACTCCCCAGACCCTCAAACCTCTTTCCTCTCCAGCTTGCTGAGCACTCCAGAAAAGGAAACCTCAGAGCTGGGAAACCTTCCTGGTGTTTGCTCAGGACAAGTGCCGTGTCCACGCAGCACTGAACGCAGGAGTGCTCTGTGGAGAGCACGTAGGGCTGGGGAAGGGAAAGACCATCGCCCAACCCCCTGCACTGGGCCAGTGCTCCCTCGAGTTAACCTGGAAAAAGCGACAGAGATTCTTGGTCCACAAACAATCACTCCACGGGCTCTCGGCACGAGGTCAGCCCCAGCAAGGTTTTCCTGCCGCAAACCCCGAGCCCTCTCAGCGAGCTGTAAAACACTCCCGTCCCCGCGCTCTGCAGCAACTGTAAGGTTTCCTTCCCCAGCCCGAGTCAGAGAGGTGCAGCTACAGCAGAACCTACCAAGACCCTTCGTTTACCTTGCCCTGGAAGGATATTTAACCACTCACGGGACTTGTGCAGGAACAGCAAAGATAAAAGGGGGAAAAGGAGATTTTTTGCACACAGCTGTTGCTGGCCACAGGCTGCCCCACGTTAGCACCCACTGCTTCCAGTGTTTGTAAAGCCCCGACGCCTGCACAGAGTCTGCAGCCTTTGAGTTAACCCCTGCTCCTGCAAGCCCAGGAATTATCACTTGGCTTGAGATTAAGCATGTCTGTGAGTCTTTACCAGGCTGGGGGAGAGCGGACGGTCTTGCCTTAGCTGTGCCAACCAGCGCTGTTCACACACAGCAGAAACGGCCATAACAAGACCAACCTAAATGTTCACAGACTGTAAGTCAGACCCTCATGGAATCACACGATTGTGACTGCAGGAGAGCAGCACCAACACAGACTGTGCCTTCTCCTGGTGCATCTTTTACTTTTTTTAAAAAAAAAACCCACCAAAACCTCAAAGCTTGCTGGGTCTCATCCTTCTGACTTACACACACTGCCAGAGATGTACTTTTTTACCCCAGGTTTTCATATAACCCCAGAATCTGAAGCTTAAAAAAATTAATTTAAAAAAAAATAAAATTAAGAGTCACTCTGCTTCAACGAGTCACAACAATTCCAAGACCAGACTTCAGTCCCGCTGTACCAGCACGGCACATTCGTGCAGTATGCGACAGTCCCCCCATAAAGGCTCAGACACCCTGTTAGTGAGCCAGGCAAAAGCTGGCACCCTGGTAGTAATGTTCTACCCTTAGCCAGTTGGCCCAATTTGAAAAGCCGAAGTGTGACAGCTAAACCCATCCGCAGAGCCTTTGATGCTCGGGCTATTTGCAGTCAGACACTAACTACAGTCTGAAATACCCAACTTGAGGCAACCGCACCAGAAAATCTCGGCCATTTCCCGCTCCAGAAGTCAGACAGCATTTTCGACAGGGCAGACCCTGGAGTCCTCTCCTGGCTTTTTATCAGGGGAAAAAGGCCTTTTAAATTCACACTCCTTACACAGAGACTCACAGAGAGATCAAGCCAACATCATCAAATGATCGTACTGGAATCATGTTTTATTTCCCAATGTCTGTCGGGAAGAAGCGTATCAAACCGTATGTCATCTGCTGCCGCGGGCTTGTTCCTGAGCAAGTGCTCGCCGAATTCACAGCAGACACAGCAACCACTCCCAGCTCAGACACTGCTTTTACTGTGCAGATAGTTTAAGTGCCCCTGATGAATAAGAGATGCTTTCCCAAATCAAAAGCAAGAGGAAGAAAAACCTGCGTCTTCACATGAATTAAACTCAAGAAATATTTGGACCAAATCTGTTCCCAGCATTACAAGGATTTCAGGAACTGGAAATGAAAAGCTCCTTTTAAGCTGGAAAATTCATACTCTCATCTCCGAGGAAGGATGGATGGGTTATAAAACAAATATTACATTTCAATCCGCCTAACAGCACTCCAGTCCTGCCTGACATGAACAGGGGAGGCAGAAGCACTCCCGATGATTGTCATTTACGCACAGATGACTTCAAGTCCTCTTGCTCGCTGAGCCCAGGCTGTGATATGACATGCCAGTTTCTCCCACAAACTTCTTCTGTTGCTCAGGTATTTGTTTTGCAGTTGCTCTGACAGTTTTATTGGATCTATCATCCCACAGATGTAATAAAATACTGAAACTCCTCACCCCTGGGCACAGGCTGTATCTTTCCCTGGTTACCTGCCAGCCTATGGCTAAAGTCAGAGTCCCCATCCTCACTGTCTGCCCTGGGTGACTCGCTGCTGCACTCACCCAGAGCCACATCCAAAGAGATGGATGCCCATATCTATCCCAAACACATATCTGCCTTGAAGCTCTATCACCATCACTGGCTGAAACAGGTCAGGCTGCCCCAAAACGTGCTAAACCCTTGCAACTGTCCTGGCAGCTCAGGGGGAACCTCTCCTACCCCGCAGTCCCCAGTACCCAAGCATCAGCCTTGCCAGCTTTCAGTCTCCAAAAACTCCCCTTGTCTCCCTTTTTCACACAGTGAGGGCTTTGGTTTGTCTCAAATCATTAGAGAAAATGAGCCTGGGAAGTTTCAAGGCTTGAAACGCAAGCACTTTATAAAGTTACTACCAATAGTAACCAAGAGGGTAACACCTTCCACGTTTGCTAGAGCAGAGTATGTTGGCACGGCAGAGATGCTGCTCTCTAGCTATCAGGTCTCCTAATACAAATTAGGTCTCCTAATATAAGAAACTGCCTTTAATCTGGAAAATAAAAATAAGAAAAAGTTGTAAGAAAACTAGATTAAAGATCTCTTCCCCTCTCCTGGCTCTCCCCTCCCCTCGCTCCTTGTCCCAGCTAAGTTCAAGGCAGGCTGTGTCTTGCTCAGAGCGTGGCTTGCCATGTTGGAACGAAGCAAGATGAAGATGGGCCTCGGCCCTTTGAAGTAGCCACAACAGAGAGGACATCTTCTCCCAAGGGACATGCCACATGAGACTGGCCCAGCCACTAGGTCAGAAAAGCCAACACGCAACATGTGTCAGGAGAGAGGCAGCAACGGAGAAGCTCTGAGGCAGAGCCTGCACCAGCCTCCTGCAAGAGCCGGGCACCCAGAGAGGAGACCATACCCTTGGATGGGCTGTTCTGGGCACCAAACCCCTTGGAGGTGCCTTCCAAAAAGGCAGCCCAGCTTCACCAGCTGGTTTCAACTGGCTTTTACAACGCGGCATGCTCTTTGCCTCTGATCCCCCCAGCAGTTTTTGAATCATTGGCCAGTTTCGACCTCAACTTCACAATTTGAACAGGAGCTGCGGAGACAACTCGGCTCCTATCATTTTCCTGAAAACCCAGTGGCTCAGTAAAAGGAAAGAGACATTATTGCCAGCAGCGAGAGACCAAGCAGCTGGGAGAGCCCAAGCTCAAGACAAGACAATCAAGACAAGACAATCAAGAACCCAGATCAGAGCACATCGCTCTTCTGACAAAGCAAAGGGAAACCTCAGCAGAGCTCAGCCTTGAATGCTCCATGGACATCCCAACCTGGAGATGCACAGCAGCACAAGCATCATCACCAACAGCTGCCTCCTTCACATCACACCCCTTCTCAAAGAGGCCAGAGCTGGAGGAGCCCAAGGCTCAGACCGAGCAGCCCAAGCCCCAGGTTTCAGTACGGCTGCACCAGACTTTGCAGTTATTAAACCAGGAGAAAGCAGAGACCGTGGTGGTGGGGAGCGCAGCACCGACCACATCCGTGTGCCCTGCGTGGGGAAGGCGAGCAGCCCATGTTCCTGCGGGACCCTGGCCACGCCACACTGTCCACCCGTGTTTCCCTCCCCGTCCCCGCTGCCACAGCCCTTTCTGTGGGCTCGTACCAGTAGATGGCACCAGAATAACAGAAAAGCCCCTCAGCATCTCCCCAGATCCTCCCGCAGCATCACCCCCTCCCCGCAGGCGACTGGGCACCAGGCTCTGGCAGAAACCCATGGCTTTCAGCTGGAAAATGGGTGGCTTTTCGGTTTGGAGCTGATTTGGTTTGGACTCCTCTAAGTTTTAGCAAGCAAATTCGGGAGAGAAAAAAAAAAAAAGAAAAAGTCAAACAAAGTGGTTTCTTTTGATTTTGAGGCTTATAAAATCTCTTCCCCCCCCACAACATAGATGCTGCTCTTAAATGAAAAACAGAATCAAAGTATTTACCCAAAGCATCTGCTTTCTCCATAATTGCTTTAATTTGGAGGAGGTTTCCCCTCTCCAGCTGGAACTGACAGAAATTTCCTGCCTGCTGCAGTTGAACAGAATCTGCATTTCTGTGTAGAAGCAATTCACCCAAGAAGTGCCTGGCTACATTTTTAGGTGAGAAGGTGCCTTTCTCTTTGGCCATTGTGACTGGTGACACTGTTAAAAGAAAGTCTTGTACTTCTTCCCAAGCAGCTTCTGCTATTAGCTAATAACAACATCCTTGACTCTGGTGGGTTGAGCATCCCCTCAACTCTCTCAAAACAAGCAACAGGAGCAGCTTGGGTCAGGGTGGGCATTTCCCCCAGGAGATACCTGCCTCTCTCTAGCATGAGTGTGCAAGAATTTTTCTCTTTACAGAGAGGCTGCCCTAAAGCAGGATTAACAGCCAGGACACAGCTGACAGCAAAATCCAGCCAGATCACAGCCAGTTTAGGACACCCCTACTCACATCCATGCCTTGTGGTACCTCCTGATGGTGGCAGTGGATAGCCACGTTTTCAGAAGGACCCAGGTGAAGATGCTGGTGGTCTCCAGGGATGCTCTCAGCAGCACAGACAGGACTCCCCTAGTCCCTGGCTCAAGGTGTACCCTGCACAATGACGCCGAACGCTCTGGAGCCACGGCCATGGCTCTGCTTGGGGAAGATTTAACGTGCGCATGGAGGGGCTGGGATTTTTTTTTCAAAAGCTTGAATTCTGCCAGGAGTCAATCTGGGACAAATTCAGAAGACTTCTGACTTTTCATACCCAGACTGAGTTTTGAACATGGCTCAATCCAGCAAAGTTTTAAGAGGAGTTTGATTATTTTGATCTTTCCCCCATCCTCACTATTAACCATACCAAAGGAAAGTTTAATTCCTCCAGACCATTTGCCAAACCATTTCTCAGCCCATTTTTTACTTAATGTCCCTTCTAGGAATGAAGTACATTTGGAAACCTCCGTGCCTCCATCCTCCCTGGCCAACAGCGTGTCCATGAGCACACGGGCGTGAGTGCTGAGCATCGGTGCTGGGAAATGCTCAGCCTGGCAAGGTGGAGAAAGTCTTCCGTCCCCGTGGACCCAGCAGCAGAGCAGAGGACCAGCCATGAGAGTTTCATGCTATGAACACTACCAGAGGAGCTGCCTTTCGGTGGCTCTTTGGCCATTCCTGGTTTAGCAGGCTCCTCCCTGGCTGGTGACAAATGAATGCAAAATGGAGTGCACAGGCAGGCGGTGAATGACAGTTCTGATCATTGCGGCCCTGCAAACCCTTTTGCTCCTTTTCCTTGGTGCCAGCCCCTCACAGCCATCTCTGACCAATTCACCCCATTCTACTGATTCGGAGCCCCTCTGTCCCATGAGGATGCTAAGCACATTTATCCCACTCCCCACCATTGATTAGATTTGCAGCTCTCCTTGTTTTCCTCATTTTACCCAAAGCCAACAGGGTTGGGATTACAAGAGACACCGCTCACACAGACTCTCAACCTGGCCAGAAATACCAGAAATCTCATGCAAAGCCTGTTTTCTTCAGAGCCACAGTAAACTCAGAAGTGGTGCCGAAATAAGAGAGCAAGTTGGGCTATTTCCATGCCTGATGTTCACCCTTCTGCTCTGCAGAACTCTTCCTATCTCTGCTATTCCTAACAGTGGGATTTTGGAGAGGGGATTGTCCTATAAATGAGTGTGGCAGCTGGTTCACATAAGAGCCTGAGTTATGATCAGAGATGAGGACATTGCTTTTCTTTTTTCGTTTCTCACTATGTTTGGTTCAAACCTGTAAACAGACTCGCACCGAGTGGATCTGCGTTCTCCATCTGGTCCTGTGATCCAGTTTCCTGGCAGGGATATCCCTGACATTGAATTGTGCAGGA
>NW_010322352.1:83194-93958 GCF_000700745.2 Antrostomus carolinensis
TTGCGGGAATGCTCCATCGTGTCGGCCCTTCCCACAGCCAGAGCCGAGCTCTTCAGTTCGCTGGTTTCTGTGTGAGACCCAGCCACGGCGTTTCACCCAGTTACCCCGCGAGCGAGACCAGTAACTCACAGCCGACAAAAGCAGCTCTTCCAAAAGGGCTTCCAGACATTCATGGATGGAGAAGCCAATGCTCTCCTTCAGAGTGATTTCTAGTGACTACACAGCATCTCACAGTTAAAAAAATGCATGTTTTCTACCTCCTTTGAATGCGTGTCTGGCTGTTGCTCCCAGCCACTGGCTCTTCTCAGCCTTCCTCTGATAGATTAAAGGGTGGGGAAAAAAATAAAAAAAACCCCTCTTCCTAGAGAGTCATGGAAATAGGGATTCAAATCCATCATCACAAGTGTCTGGAATGACTCTCAGCATTGCGTGGCCCGAGAGGGACAGCAAGCAATATGTCACACAAGCAAAAGTGCTCCCACTCGAGCAGAGACCAGAGAAGCAGAGCAGAGAGCGAAGCCCTTCCGAGGATGCCTGGAGAGCAGCGCCGTGGTTGCCATAAGAGGGGACGGGGGAACGGGAAGCCTGGCACCATTGCTGGCAAGAACATCAGGATTCAGCACCCAGCTCTGCACAAGGTGAGACCTCTGAGAACAAGGTGTCCTCTTCACTTGCTCAACGTAACCTCCTCCAGACATAAGTGACTCTGGCCAGAGGAGCACACAGCGTTCCCAAAGGCAGACACACACCTTCCCAACTGATAAAGGCAGCTTTCTGGGGTGGTTTTTCTTGCTAATCACATACTAGTTTGTCTCTTCCATCACACCAGCAAGTTCCAGCCCACAATGCCCAAGCCAAAAGGCACGTAGAGGAAATCTGTTGCCTGGTTTCCCAGCAGTGGGTCACTCCCAGTGACCATGTCCCTTCCCCATCCACATGCTTTCTGTCAGCTGGATGGGTCCCTCTTTCCCCACAGGCACCCCAGTTGAACACAGCACAGCAACCTGCTTGGGAAGTGGGAAAAAATTGGAGGCAGCACCATTGTGCTGGTCAGGACAGAACAAACACAGGACTAAGCACACAGGCACATTCCCACTAAAGTCACACAGCCCCTGAAACTTGGGGAAGGACTCCCTTCCCAAGGCAGGCAAGCTCTACGCTGTTTATTTCTTATGCCTATCTTCATTAGAGATGTGCTTGGGGTCTCCACAACATCCTTGCACTACCTCTTCCAGGGTTTCCCTATCCTCACTAGACCTGGAAGGACTTCCCTACTGCCTCACTTACACCTCCCTTGCTGCAACAGAAGCAGGTGGGCTTGGGGATCAGTTTATACCCTTTCTTCTTGAGCTTAAGCACCTCTTCTTTCCTCCTAAACCAGATCCTGGAGCTTTCCTTACTGCTTTTTTTCTCTGGACTTTTTTTGATCCAGTTTGCATCTTCCTTGACATGCAGCTTGCCCAAACAGAGCCTACCTGGAGCCCTCTCCACAGCTGAGCACAATGAGAGGATGCTCCACAAATGAGGCAGAACTACAGGAGACGCTGGAGGTGAAAACATCTGCCTCTCCTCATAAAGATGTGGTGTTTTGCGTCGAGCAGGAGAGTTGGTTCAAGGCCAGGTGAGCAGATTTGCAAAGGGCATGGAGCCACAGCACTCCAGCGTAAGCTCCTTATGCTGAATTCATCCCCTTTTATAGACAGCAGGTTGACACCAGTGGCTCCCATGCCACCCTCCTTTACAGGGCACCATGCAGAAATGGGGGAGATCTGCTCTATGAGCTCATCAGAGGAGAGAGAACAGCCACTTCCCCCAGCAAGCCCAATTTCCCCACTGGGAATCACTGATGGAGACAAGATGGATCCATCCCATCAGGCACCCGTGACCAGACCTCTTGGAGCATGTCCTGTGGAGGACCAGCTCTCCCGCAGCTGGAGGGCTTGGCAGTGGCGGGGCATTCAGAGGAAGGGTTAGCACCAAAATAGGTCATTAGAAAACAATGTGGGGTTCTTCATTCTTCTCCGGGCCCCTCGTTTTCCTAAGGGGAATGCCTCAGAAAACCCAATGAGGGGGGAGGAGGAATTTACAGTTCCCTTCCAAAAACCAGTCTTTGTTTGTTTGATCGTTTTTTTAAATGATCGAGTAACTTGTGAATACATTTTCTGATGATTCCCACATCCTCCCAGCTGGAGACCAGTTCATGAACAGACTCCAAACTCTGTAAATGAGCTTGTTAGTCATAAGTCTTCAAACAGGCTTGATAAACAACTTTCAGCCTGCAGGATATTCATCAACTATTCTGTCTGCCTGGTCTCCTGACACTAATTTATTATTTACAATGAGAGATTCCTCTCCTAAATCACAGGTGATTGTTTCTTTTTACTGATTAGCTGATTTTTTTTTAAAGGAGAAACAATGAAAAACAAATCATAAACAAGCAATGCGTCACAAGCTCTTACTCCTGAGCAGTTCCCCTAGTTTCCATGAGACACAACAGCAGTTGTCCAAATGAAACAAACTGTAAGTAAAGATCTTTATGGGCAAACCTTCAAGACCAGGCTATAGCCAAGAAAAAGAGGGTGACCATCCCAACCAACCACTGGGAATTTCACTTCCTGCCACCAAATGCTCCATGGACCTTCTAGCTGACCAGCACGTGCCACTCTGCATCCTTTGGGTTTGTAGAGAGCCCAAGCATCTCAAGATGTTTAGGAGATCCAAGTCTGCATGCAAAAATATGCCACTGAAAACTGTTTTATCCCATGGATGGATTCACACAGCAAACACAAGTCACCCCAAGGGCACAGGGTGCACTCAAGTGCACCTGAGCAGAAGGTTGGTTCCCTGCAGGAACAAACTTGCTGGAAGTTGCTCCAGTTCATGGAAGGGGATCTCCTCAATGCTAATCAGTTAATTAACACAGAAGGTGGTCGATTCCAGAGACAGAGGCAGATGAAATAGCAATTTGCTGAGGGCAATGCAGAGGGAGGAGAATCTTCCTGAATTGCTCTTAAAGCCAAGTTCTGATACAACATCCACCCAGCAGATTTCAAAGCTGCTAATTAGGGGCCAGGATTGTACCCAGTTACATGGTTAGGGAAACTGAGGCACAACAAGGTGAACTGGGCCAAATTATAGCAGCAAGTATACAGAAAGAAAGAGCTCAAGGCTCTGTTGCCAAGGCACTAAAGCATTTTGGAGCAATAAAAGACAGGCTGGGTCACTCTACTGGGCCATCTCTACTGACGTCTGGAGGAAAAAAAGCCTCATTATTTAAATTTAGATTTTGGGCGCAAGCCTTTTCTGGACAGGCTGCTCCCAGCACCAGCAAACACTGCACCCTACAAACCCAGCCCTGCAGAAGCCCCAGGCAGAGTGGCCGACACTGCCCAGGGAACACATGGAGCAGACACATGCCCTCCCTAGCAGGCTGCCCTGTGTGTGTGTGTGTACATCTGTGCATAAAATCCAGACCTGTGTTTCCACCACCACCTGGACTCTCCATCCCTGATCCACAGAGAGGTACACGACTTCTGTCAGCACTGAGTGAAGGCAGCATGATGCCAAGATTGGATCTGGACTGTTCTTGAAAGCTTTTTTCTCCCTCTCACTGAAAAATCACTAATACATTTGCTCTGACAACCTCAAGAACTCCAGACCGGACAGGCTGTGCTACCACTTCATGTCTAGAGACAACCTTCCCATTGCCTAATGAGAGCAAACATGCTTGGGAAAGAGATAAAGACTTGTCACCAGCGTTCTCCAGCACTGTCAGCATGGTAGTCATCCATCCTCAGCGCTGGAGTCACAAACCTCTGCTCTGTACCTTCCATCCAGGGGGAAACGCAATGCCGTGCGGGACACAGAAGGATAACTGGTATGAACTGTTACGGGTGTTTCAAGCCATGGGGTGAGGAGAGTGCTGTAAAGCTTTATGGGAAACCAGCCCAGACTTCACGGGGACAGGAGCTGCCTGCAGAGCCACCGGTGAGGGCAGCCCTTTCTGCAGCACCAGGCCCAGAGCATTAACACTCTGTTTGCACTGTTACGGCTCAGGCACTTTTCCCTATTAAAGTCCAATCCATCCCCGCAGAGCCCCGACTCTGCTGAGTTGATGCGGAGAAGTGACGGCTCTTTGAAAGCTGCAAGCATGATTTTTTTTTTTTCCTCCCTCTCTAAAACGTGGGTCATATTAGTGATGCTTCCAAAAAAGAGGACAATTTCCAGAAGCACTGAGCAGATCTTCACAGCTTCACCAGCACACTGGCTGCAGCTCAGCCCAACTCACCCGCCACTTGTTCAGCAGCCACAAACACGCCGAAACCAAGAGCAAACAGCAGACTGCTAAAAGTCCCCACAGGTTCAAAACCTACTCAACCTTGAGTTGTCCAGCATCTACACTGGCTAGAAGATAGCGTTGGGAGCTACTTGGATGCTGCCTTTGGTAGCCACCCACCACCAGGCACCCCGCTTTGTTCCCAGTGCCCCTGGGACTGCTGGTCTCCTTCAGAGCTTCCTTTTCCAAGCCTGCCCACTCAGAAGCTGCTGCTGGCAATTTTTTCTTGTCCCCAGATGCACAGGGCAATGGATAACTTTGGTTTTACTTTAGTCAAGGAGGCCACAGGAGAAGTTCATCTGCTGGTGGGCTCAGTGTAGGAAGCAATGTCCTCAGGCTCCTGATGAATTCCAGTTCTTGCTGCAAAAAGCAGTTTTGCTGCCTGAGCAGCTCATCAAGACGTGGAGATGGTCCTAGCCAGATACTGAGCGGTTCTTTGGATGTTTGCCCTGCCCAGCAGTCTCAATGACTGCCTTGAGTTTCTCCTGTAGGAAAATTTCTCTAGCCAGAAATGGGGAAAAATTTGGGTGGAATATGAACTGGATGCTGCAATAGGATGTAGTGACTTGTTAACAGCACAGCTGGCTCCTTTCACCTCTCTTCTACCCTTCCCTTCCAGGAACACAAGGCACCAGGAGGTCCTGGACTACCACTCCAAGGCAAACGTTCACTTCATACGGGCACGACAAATCCAGACTGTCTGGGACAGTGCTTTAAACACTGGCGTAACCTTTTCTCAGCCTGTGGAGGTGAAAGAGGAACCCAGAAAGCTATGTAAGCTGAAATAGATGCTCACTGGCTTGCTCATCAGGCCTCTCTTCCCAGCTTTGGCCTTCGCAGACTCATCCTTGCAGATGCCAGGCTTTCCATTGCAGGAGGTGGCCCTCAGCCCTCAGCTTCGGCACCACTGCTCCCTTCCCTTCCCACCCAGCATCCTCCAGATGTTCTCATTTGAAAAAGCTTCTCTCAAAATTATGCCACCATAGTCCCAGCAGACAGGCAGTGCGCCTCTGCCGAGTTCTCACCCTCACCTCACAGCATCTTCCAGGGCTACATGGTAGAGACCAGCGGGTCCAGCAGAAAGAGCACAGGAAAGGCAATGGCAGGTTAGGTACCTACCACGTGTTTACTGCTCAATGTGTGAACGACAAATGTGAGCTGGGCCAGCAAATCCAGGAGTGAGAACGGCAGGACTGCCCTGGAGCACCCTCGGACCCTGGCTGCAAGAGTGCTGCAATCACAACAGTGTGACAAAGGACAACTCCCTACAGACCCATGCCATGGGGCTGGTGGCACCTGTGTCTATGGATGTGTGAGCTTTCACTGACACAGTCTATAACGCAGAGTCTCCACAGAGACTCTCCAGTGGCTAGTAAAAGGTTGAATTTATGCTGCATCTCCCCCTCCGAGGGAGGCACTGGAGCATCCTTCTCCACACCCCACCAGACTGCCATAAAACCCACTGGGCTTTCACACCCTTTGAGCTGCCTGCTCTCCCACCAGTGAGAATCTCCACAGCCAGTGGATACAGAAGATATTTCCCACGTGTGGTGACCACACAACCGGTTTTTCTTGGGGGAACCAGACTAAAACCTATGCTCTGTGCTCTACCACCCACGCCCAAGTTGTAGCCTTCTGTGCCCTGCGTGTAAAGCCGCAAGGACAGTTCAAGCAGAAAGTCAGATCAGAGCCTGGGACAACAGCTCCTCCAACCAGGCTGTGATGATTCTCACTTCACATCTCCGTAATCTGCCCCGAAATCCTAGCCTCCTTTAGGAAATGTGAGTAGGGTGGGGAACCAGCAATGCAGTGATTCATCCTCCCCAGAAAGAGAGGCCCAAGTCTGGAATATTGTGACACTTGGTAAATACTCATGATGTACTTCATTATGCAATGGAGGCACAGCAGGAGCACAGCTCCCTCAGGGCTACTTACTATGGGTTTCAAAAACGATTAAATATATCATAAACAACTTGCAACCAGGAATAAACACCTATAAAGCCATCAAGCCACTCCGGTGACGTCAAAAACCACGCGTACAAACTCAGTTACCGGGGGCGGAGGGGAAAGAAAAAAAAATAAAATATATATATATATCCTCAAAGGAATTATGATCCTGTAATTCTGTGTCTGAACTCTCCCAGCCCCTCCTGCTCACACTCTGTCCATGCTCTTGTTCTTTCTTTCCAGGCTTCCTAACATCACGTATTCTGATGCATGTTGCACCTCCACCGAAAGGCACCTGAATGCAGACAGCAAAACCGTTTCGTGCCTGCGCAGAAATATTCCACCAGCCCCCAAAAAAGAAAAAGTTTTTTGCAGGACTCAAGGCTGCTGGTCAAGTCTTTACACACTAATAGTCATCAACTGGCATAGACATAAGTGGCCCGTTGAATTGCATGTAACGACTCGTGTGAGCAAGGGTTGCAGAAATTAGCCCTGAGATAATATTTTCCCATGCGATCACTGCTTTCTACATCATCAACAAGATGGAAAATAGACTGGCTAGTAGTGGAAACTCGGTGCAGATGACAGAAAGCTGATGTTCATTAAAAGAGTTCTAGCAGTTTAGACCAAACCTTTGAGTTTTATGAGAGATTACAAAATCTGATTTGCATGGAAATGTTTTCATTACATTAAGAGAGGAAGAGGGGGGGAAAAAAAAAAGTAAAAACCTTCAGCAAAATCTTTTTCAAATTAAGAAGTTGGAAGCTTTGTGTGGATGGATTGAAAACACAAACGCCATCAGCAAATTATAAGACCATGAGAACCAGGAAGCAAAACTGATTATGATAAAAAAGTGAAATTCACAAACAAATAAAAGTCCAGTTTCGCCCATCAAAAGGAGAGCAGCATGGCCAGCACTCACACAAACGGAGTCAGCTCCCTCCTTCCAATTCACACACCTTTTTTTTTTCTTTATAACAGTATGTTGTCCATTTTATTTTTGCTTTTTGGTGCTTTCTTATTTTTTTAAGACTCTAGGTTTGTGATGGAGTCACATTTCCACCTTTTTTTCTGCATGCAGAAGCTCTAGAAATTGATGTGAAAAAATGCAAAGTGTTTTTCCACTTCAAACTGTAGGATTCGGGGATGTAAGAAAAATATCCAACACACTGAGATACTTGCCGGAATAATCATGCACCAGCCAGTCTGAGAGTGAAATTAAATAGATATGACCAAGGAATATAAATCTAGAGAAGTTAATCAAACTTCTAAGTGCTCTGTGTTAGTTATTCTGTTACTCAACCTTTACTCCAGTGAACACCGTCCACTGTTCCTGCAAGAAGCCTCTCAGATAGGCGCAGTACAACTGACACGCGCACTCCCGCAAGAACAAACGAGCTGTTGTATTTTTCATGCAGATAACACTAAAAAAAAGTGCCTTAAAAAAACCCCTATCAATCTGATCCCCAATTTTTCCACATCAGTTCTGGAAAGCCTTTCTTGGCAGCACTGTGTAAGGATGCTCACCGCTGCTGGCGAGGTCAAAGGCACCGGCCGGTTTCCCTGGCTCACCCTGTGTAACCTGGGGACATCAGCTGCCTCCTGCAGACTCAGCCACTAGATTTAATGAATTTACCCTGCTTCTCCCCTGCTTTTCTATTATTTGTACATCCCAGGTCTACAGTCTCAGCACCTCCTGTGAATAAGGGCTGTGTTTTACTTACAATAGTATTTCAAAATAAAGCAAAGGTTTGCAAAGAAAACCCTGCAGTTGTCCTGGGTGCGTCCTCTCATGTTGACCCTCTACGCAACTCCACAGCCCAATGAATTGCTTTTCACATTTCAAAGCAGTGGCAGAGCTTTTCCACCTCTTTTTAAGAAGGCGTGTGCTTTTTTTGTGAAGGGTGAGGACTGCAGACAACCTCAGTATCAGAAAAAGAAAAAAAAAAGAAACAATTCAATATTTACACGCACCCTTTCAATCCCGCAGCAACCTCACTTCTTCTAATTAAAAAGAGGCAACTAAAGCATAAAGAACAGAGATGTGGGAGCCGAGCAAAGGTCCTTCAGCTCAGGATCCTGTCTCAGACTGCCAGCAATGACAGGGTCAGGGGGTATAAGCCCAGGCAGCGATGTAGCAACATATGCCCCAGCTCATCCCTCCAGTCTCTGATACTCCTTGAGCCGGACGCCGCTCCCCTACGCTGCTGCAGGGAAGAGCCATCCTCAGGGCTTTCTCCTCCCTGAATTCATCTTGATCTTTTTTGAAAGCATTTCTATTTCTAGTGTTTGTAAAATCCTGTGGCAACAAGATCCATCACCAAACAACGTGCCGACTGAGAAAACCCTTCCTCATCCTCTCAACCCGCTGCCTGAGAAGAGGGGACCGAAGCCAGCACAGATGCTCTGCTTGACTCAGCCTGAACAAGGAAACTCACCTCCTCCCGGCCATCCTGGCGGGGTTTCTGCTCCTTGGGAAGGAGCAGCAGTGCCGGGGGGTCATGATGCCCACTGAGACAGAAGAAGTCACGGGGAGCCACAGGCAGCCTGCACCCCAGCTTTAGCTGTGAGCCAGCACTGACAGCCTGATGTACTCTGCCAGCCTGGGGGAGCAGCGCAGCCCCCAAACTGCCATCGCTTTTATACCGAAGAGAAATTAAAGGACAGTAATAACTCCAATACACAGAACTCGCGCCTGTACGGGACCAAAGCAGGGTTTATTCATTCCTCACAACAGAAATCCCAGCATAACCATTTTTCTTTTGCCGCTCATGCTTTCAAAAAAATCCCTACATCATTTTACGAGCCATCAACAGCGAGACTCAAACGAACAAAGCAAAAAAAAAAAAAAGCAGAGGTCAAAAATGCCATCTTGGGGGGAAAAAAAAAGTTAACAGCTGAACAGCTCTGGATTTGGGGAATTAACAGAGAATTTGAATTACCACAACCATGAGCTTTGGGAACCCACAGGCCACTGACAGGTTTCTGTCACCCCTAAAGGGCATGGGAGCAATAGGAGCTGATCACTGGGAAGCTCAGGGGTCCCCTCCGTTGACCTAGGACCCACATTTTCATCCCAGTTGTAGCCAGAGTCAGCAAAAGCCCTGCTACCAAAGCACAAGCGGGCTGTATCTTAACAGGTGGTTTTGCCATGAAGAGGAACTGACTGCAGAGTCTTCCCGGCTAAGGGGGAAGAGGGGGGTTTGCTGTGAATCCTATCAGCTTTTAGGGTATGGTTTTCAGAGCTAGAAGTTGAACGAAAGGCAATGAGAGTGACAGCTTCGCAGCAGCACTGAAAAGATCAGCTCTTTAACACACTGACAGTTCTCCTTGTAAATATAACAATTACAACAACTCCCAGCGATGTTTTGTCTTTTTTTTTAATAAAAGAAACCTCCTGAACCTCTTTCAAATGAACTAGTGGTGAAATAGTTCTTCAGTCTCAAATGTACAAATAAAACCTTTTGTCATTTCTATGTCAAACTTTCCCCCCTTAATTTTGGATTATAAAAATAGAGTCAATAATTTGGCTTTTCACTTCAGTATGGGACAGAATCAGTGACAGATGAGTGACTTTCCTCCAGGCTGGAAGAACATTTTTAGTACTGAGATATCCCACAATTTCTCCAAACGGCTTTTACCTCCTCTCCTTTAGTAACGTGGAGAATAACCAAGCCCTGTGTTAGCTTTTCCACTGAACCAGCTCTTATTTTTCCCCGAGAAAAGCTCCCACCTCTGTTACACTGCCTAGCTCCAGCACAGCCCTTTCCCTGCATGGATTGCAAAACACTTCACAAAACACACACGATAGGTGGGGAAACTGAGGCACAGAGCCTCAAGGGATCTGCTAAACAGATCAGTGAAAGAGGCAGAAAGCCCAGATGACAGCTCAGCCCAATAAACCAGAGAGAATTTATCCCCGGTATTTTTTTGCTTACTTTAGAATACTTTTAAAACTTTCTAATTCACCACAATGACATTAAAACTTTTACAGCACTCGGAGAAATTCTAATTTATTTGAAGCTGTAGTGTGGTCCCTGCTTGGCAATGCTGACTGGGAAACACACCCTCGGACTGGGATTTTGGGTCTGTTTTTATGCTCTTAAGGGCAAGCTGGGTATCGGGGAAACACAACCCCTCTTCCAGGCTGACCGAGCACGCTCCAGAAAGCTGAGCAGTTGGGAAGGGGCAGCATCAGGAGGATACCGGGTCCAAATAAAATATGATAAACGAAACCAAGGGGGCAAACAGAAGGAAAAAAAGAATTGTCCGTGTAACTTGTTGGTTAGTATCTCGGGGACTCTGCGGCTGCAGCGTTACAGCACAGGGAGCTGAATTGGGGGGGAAACTGCAATCATTGCCTTCCCCGCTAAAATATACACCTTTAGGGCCAGAAATTGCATTTTTCTGAATCTTGGGAAGACAAAATTTTTAAAGCCATCTCCCAGCAGCGCTCGGTCCCTCAGCCGTGCCCCGGTCCG
>NW_010322352.1:94064-94331 GCF_000700745.2 Antrostomus carolinensis
GTGTCTCGCCGGGTTTAAACTCGGGGATCCCACGGGTGGTAACGTAAGGAGCAGCTGCTTTTTAGAAAGCTCACAGCCCGGTTTGTTTTTTTTCGGGATACCGAGAAAGCCACGTCGGACCCGCGGGGAAAAAAGGGTCGGAGGCGGCTCCCGGCGGAAAACAAACAAACAAAAATCCAAAAGCAAAACCACCAAACGAAAAGTGAACGACAATTACAACTGCAATTTTCATTCGCTTTTCGGTTGGTTTTTTTGTTTGTTTTTTTT
>NW_010322353.1:0-1572 GCF_000700745.2 Antrostomus carolinensis
TATAGCTGCTAAATTTGTGTTTCGTTAAATGCGATAATGTTATCAATACTTACATATTCTAAAAAGCTTTCACAGTTATACAAAGGCACTCTTATAAGACAGGTTCTAAAAGGATCCTGTATGAAGTTAGTGAAAGTCATAGTGATTCTTGCTTTGTTATATTAGCAAAAGTTACCCACATGTGCTATTTAGGTACTACAGCTTAGGGTCTTAAAACAACATCAATTACCAAAAACCTTAATGCAGTAATAACTATAAGCTCAAGACAGATCATCTTTCTTTTGTGCCTCTTGCTTGTCTTCCAACCAGGGACGTATCCACTTCGCAGGAACCCACCAAGGTCCAGGATCTGTAACGACACAAGCAAAGCTCCTACCCCAAGTTATCAGTTCTCTGAGACTCTCCATTGTCCAGTGACACCATTTTTTACCTATACTTTGTCTTGGCCTCTTTTTATATTGTCCAGTCCTCCTGATAGGCCTTTGCCATGTGCCACCATTGGAGGCTGCAGTTCCACCCGGGGCAATTCTTGGTTTTAATACATACAACAGTTCGCTGAGTCTTTCATGAGGTGTTAAGTCCAATTTCCCTTTTTTTTTTTTCAACAGGTGTTTTAATGTTTGATGAGTATGTTCAAACAAAGCTTTTCCTGTGGGCAAGTGCGGTGTACTGTGTTGAATGCACCACAAGGCTAAAAAAAAAAAAAAGGCTCGTAGTTTTGGCTATGTATCCAGGTCCAGTATCTGTTTTTATTTCACGGGGAACACCAAGCGCTACAAATGCTGCACGTAAATGACGTTGCACGTGCTTACCAGATTCTCCTGTTTGTGCTGCGGCCCATGTAGCATGAGACCATGTATCGATAGAAACATGTACATATTTACATTTACCAAATTCTGGGATGTGTGTTCTGTCCATTTGCCACAGTTCTAGGGGTCCAAGACCACAGGAGTTGACCACTGTTGCCAGGTCACTGGATTGCTGCTGACAGTCAGAACAGGAGAGGACAATGTTGCGTGCATCGGCCTCAGAAATGTGGAATTGTCATTGTAGAACGTTTGCTGCTTGGTGGACTATTAGCTCATTAAGCTTATCTCGAAATGGAGTTAATGCCCAGGCAACAAAAATTTGACACATGGTAGGTGAATTTTTCATGGCCTGCAGCAAAACAACCCAATGGTACCTTTTCATAGGTTCTTGCTTATTGACAGGTGGAACTGAAAAGGCAAATTTTTCAAAGTCATCCTCATGCAATGGTATGGTGAAAAAACAATCTTTTAAGTCAGTAATTAAAACATCCCATCCCTGAGGTATCATATTTGGGGATGACAAACCACGTTGAAAGGTACCCATGTCCTCCATGACTTCATTAATCTGTCTGAGGTCATGGAGTAACCACCATTTTACACTTTTCTTTGTAATGGTAAATATAGGAGTGTTCCATGGACTTGTAGAGATTTTTTTTTTATTATTTATTATTTTTTTTTAGAAAGCACAAAAATCCATTGGTACTGATGCATCCCCAGCAGGGGCCTCCAAGGGCCTAACATCTATGAGTCTTAAATTCCCATT
>NW_010322354.1:0-14801 GCF_000700745.2 Antrostomus carolinensis
AAGGGTGAATCCACCCAAACCACCACAGAGATATATGCTATATGCATAGTATTTTAAGGCAAAACTGTTGGAAAAATAAGATGGTTATAGAATATTTAAGGTAAAGCATAATTATTGTAACAACACTTAGCTGTCAACGTAACTGTAAAGTTACTTTCACAGCCTGGGGTTTGGGTCGAGAAATCAATGGGGTTTTTTTTACTGCATGAGCTAACTAATCAACAAAAACAATTTTGTTGTGCACACTACAAGACATCTCTGTTTCTGCTTGCTGAGAAAGAATTTGTCTTTGTGGGAGTATCACACTTACCATAAACAGTATGATAGCTGCAGTTGATAGCCTAGTAGTTTTCCACAAATTCAAAACAGTATGGCTGAAGACATTTGCAAATATTTTTTTGTGCTGTAGTTAATGAACTACAGCAAGGTATTTTTGAAGGCAAGCAAATCGCCTATTGGGTATATTTTAACATTGTTGTATGTGTAAATGCAAAAATTACATTTTTCACTAAACTGGAAATAAGCAATGTTTTATGCTGTGGTGAAGATATAAAGTCTCTTGTTCAGACTACAGTCAGGAAATTTGTAGGCTTTGCACTACTTCTGGATAAATATTAATGTTATGAAATTTTCCCCCCACACCCCTCAAATAAGGGAAAATACTGTTAGGGCTACACAGTTAAGCAAGTAACTAAGCCATTGACTGGGACCTGGCCTGTTAAGCTAGCCAAACAGGATATGAAAAACTACTGGTTGTGACATGAGAAATTTTTGAATGTAATAGATAACAAGGCAACAGCTGGCAAATGTTATGGTTGCACTATGAAGGACAGTCAGATTTTGCAGGTTCTTAGGGGGCAATTGTGTGAGAACTGGCTAAATATCACAGGTAGCTGCAGAGGATATTGGGGACCTTTACAGAAATACAATTTTCTGAAGCCAACAGCACTTCAATAACTACATCAGTAATGCCATAAAAGTTAGAGATGATCTTGGTAATGGTACTAGAAATAGAAAATTTAGGTACAGGCGTAGACTAAAGGAGAAAAGTAATTAAGAGTTGCATGTGTGAGAGGAGACTGGCAAGGAAAAATGGAGCTATGAGGACAATGAGAGGCATTGCCAAGAAATAGGAAAGGAATAACAAGTTATATGATCAGTGCTGTCTAGGATTGCCCATTGGGCAGCCTTGCTTTTGATCTCCACAGTCTAAATCAGGGTAATAAACCAGACTTGTTTGCAAAAGCAGAATGGACAGAGAACAAAGTGAAACCTCTTGAAATTTATTTCAGTCCTGTTTTGTTTTGTTTTTTGTAACCCTTATTATTAAGTATTGTTATTAAGTATTCTTATCATTTTTAACACAAATTTATTAAATGGATATAAGGAGTGACATAGTGTAATTACTGAGGACACCTTTGTCTGATGATGTATATGGAACTATGTATTTTGTGCCTGTCCACTCATTTCCCTATAATAGTACAATTTTTGTTCAACATGTGCATTTCTATGTTATGATCTAAAAATTAATTACAACATTTCAGCACATATTGACCTGCTGAAGCAGAACTTTTTTATTGATCTATCAACAGAACCATATAATAGAAGAGGAAAAGTCACACAGGAGTATCAACAGCATGGCAGCGAAGAATACAATTGTTTTCTACCTGTAACATCTCAGTCCTGAAATATCACATATAAATAAGACTCAAAGTACAGATTTTTCTTTTTTTCCTGTCACCAGTTTTGTCTTTTTTTTTTTTTTCTTGTCTTTCAAACACAACCTGTTATGCAATAATTAATCTCACTATCTTCATAGAGATTTCCTGAAATTAGGATTTATTTATTTATTTATTGCTATGCGTCATTGTTTTTTTGGAGGTATTTCATTCCAACTTTCCTTCTTCACCCACATTTTAATGAAAGGGTGTCAGAGAATGGCCCTTGGTCACATTAGAAGTTTTTGATCTAGACAAAAAAATAAAAATGGTTAACACCAATGCAAACAAGAAAGAGGATTTTCAAAAAGGTTCATTTACTTCCTTTTGGGATCAAAAGCCTGTCAGAAGAATTTTAGGGAAAAATTAGAATCAGCATGATTCTGACAAAATTGGAATGTAATTTTTAACCAGTTGGTGAAGATCAATAGCAAAAGCATCAGTATAGTTTCAGTACCTTAAGTTTACAATCTAAGAAGAGCTGAAGGCTACAGAAGTTACTGGCACTATTTTTTTACTTCTTTTGCACTGAGCTCTTTCAAAGAATTCATCTCTTTAAATGATTTTCCTAAGTTTTTCTTAACAATTCACTCCCCCACTGGCTCTTCTCTTATCTCCCAAAAGACATAATCAAAGCCAGTTAATCTTTAGAGGTTATAAGAAGCTTTTGTGTGCATGGATCTCATTAACATGAGTGGTTCTGTTTTAAAATTTCTTAGCTTGGTGGTGGTAAATTGTTTTCTGATTCCTTCATAAGTTTTTTGCTTGTTGTTTATTTTCCTTTTGTAAACATATTGTTTTCTTACTTCTTTTATTGGGTGCAGGTGCCCAGATGCTGGCAGCAGGGCTTCAGGACCGGTGCTGTGAGGAGAGGCCAAGGCTGCCCCATAATGGACACAGCCAGTTCCAGCCAGCTCCAACCAACCCACTGCAGGGCATGGCTGAGCCCCTCAGCCAAGGTCATGGCACCTTGCAGTAAAGGTATTTAAGAAAGGGTAAAAAATGTTGCCTGTCAGGAGTGAGAAAAAATGTGAAAGAAACAGCCCTGCAGACACCAAAGTGTGAGAAGAAGGAGGGGAAGAAGTGCTCCAGGAGCTGGAGCAAAAAATCCTCTGCCCATGGAGAAGACCATGGTGATGTAGATTGTCCTCCTGCAGTCCATGGAGGGCTATGTTGGAGAAGAGAGTCATTATACAACTTGTGAAGAACCCCATGTCAGAGCAAGTGGATGTGCCCTAAATGAAGCTGCAGACTGTGAAGAGAGCATGCAGGAGTAGGCTGCTGTCAGGAGCTGAGGCCTGTGCAGAGGAACCCACACTGGAGCACATATTCTGGCAGGAGCTGTGACCCACGGGGGACCCACTCTTGAGCAATCCATTCCTGAAGGACTGCACACCATGGAAAGGACCCATGCTGGCACTGTTCTTGAAGAAGTGCAGCCCGTGGGAAGGACTCATGTTGGAGAAGTTTGTGAAAGACTTATCCCGTGCGAGGGACCCCATGCTGGTACAGGGTAACAGCATGATGAGGAAGTGGCAGCAGAGATGAAGTACTATGAACTGATGGCAACTCCCGTTCCCCATCCTCCTGTGCTGCTTCAGAGGAGGAGGTAGAAGAGTCAGGAATGAAGGAGTGGAGTTGAGCCTGGGAAGAAGTGAGGCATAGGGGAAGTTTTGTTTTGTTTTGCTTTCCTTGTTTCCCACTTTCCTACTCTATTTTAATTAACAAAATATTGAATTATTTTTCCTTAAGTCAAGCCTATTTTGCCTGTTACAGTAACTGGTAAACAATCTCCTTGTGCCTATAGCAACCCGTGAGCTTTTCCATCTTATTTTCTCCCCTTCTTCTGTTGAGGATGAGTGAGAATGTCACTTGATGGGCACCTGGCAGCCAGCTAATGTTAACCCATCACACTTGTGTATGTGCAGAAATGTCCTAATTTGTCTAAATAAATAAGTAAAAACAACTATTGTGGACTTTGTTATTAAATATGGATTCCTTCCTTCTGGATTACAGTTTTATTAGGAGTTTATAGAGGGATCAAACCCAAGAACAGGTATGTGAATGCTATCTTCTCTAGTTTAACTATTTCACTGTTTCTTATACATGGTACACAAATATCCTAATAAGAGAAACAGGAACTATATACATAGACTATATCATATCTAATAATCTGGCTTAATTTAATTACTGAGCTCTCTTAGATTCTCAGGTACCTTAAGCTGATAAATATCTATTCAGAATTTCTCTGGGGTTTTTTTGGGGAATTTTTTTTTTTTTTGTTGTAGAAATAGTGACCAAAAAACTTATTTAATCATGACACAACTGATATTTTTTGAAGATTTTTATAACTCTGGGAAAATTATTCATATATATGAAATAGCCAATGTCCATCCTTTCATTATGTCTTAAATGAAACAATTTCAAAAAGCATTTGAACAGAAGGAGAGAAAAGATAGCTCAAAGCCAATAAACTATATACATATGTTGTTTTTCCTGTAAAGCTAGAAAGCTATATCTCGGAAGGATAATTTTCTCAAAAAATCTCTTAAGGCCTTTTTCTCTTTCTTGCTATGCATTTCACCCTTTACACAGTGGTGTTAAATAAATTTCCTCCCTTTGACTCTTCTAACTCTCAGAATGGGTTTTAAACCTCATAGTTTTCTTTCAATTTCTTCTTTTCCACTCTGACAACAAATTTTGTAGCTTATTAGAAAAAAGAAAAAAACAGGAAAAAAAACCTCACCAAATCCTCAAATCTATTTCTATATTTAAAAAGGATCTTGAGATTTTTCTAAAATAAACAATGTGTCATGTTTTATATGGTATAACAAAAAACTTAATTCAATGGGGACACTGCTATTTTGACACTTGAGTCCACATACAAAATACGGAATTACTGAGTCTCAACTAACTCACTGAAAGGGAAAAAACACACTATTTTTATATTCTAAACTGAAAAGTTGCACAAAATTTCTTCTTCTCAGTACCATAATTCTATTAGCAACAGGAAACATGCTATTAACTTGCTCTACAAAATGAGAAATAAGAGTCAGACTCCTTGTCTCTGATAATTTTTTAAAAAATGGTACCTGAAAGAGAATAGTCCCTGTGGGTGACAGCGAAATTAACAAACCGGGATCCATACATGTGGAACAAATTCCTTGCATGTCCTTAGAGTCATCATTATACAAGTTCTCCATAGAGCGCTTTCTTTTAATCTTCTTACAATTGAACAATGAGATACACATCCTTTATCCTGTCCTAAGGCATAAAAGCCTTTGCTGGATGGGAAAATTACAGCAGTTTGGGTTTTTTTGTGTGTTTGGAGGTTTTTTTGGTGTGTTATTTTTTCCCCCTCCACTGAGGGTTTTGTAAACTATGTAGGAAATACAAAAATCAGGCTAGGAATTCAGACTAAAAAAGATCAAAAGAGTATTATCCTTTTTCAAGTTATAATTTGCATCCTAGAGTAACATATCAACAAAGCCTAATCTGTTAGATTGTTTGGACCTGTGAATATGCATTTGCAATATTTATAATACAGTTAACTATAACAAATTTATTTGCAATAACGTTACCCTCCTCCCTCAACATTCATGAGTAGGTCCAAATATCTGTGATAAAACAGTTCTACACAGAAGACTGAGTATTTAGTTTCTTATGTAATTTATTTCTCCAGGAAGACTCATTTGGCCTATGTTTGAAAGAGCTTTGCAAGATTTCAGAATATAATTCTTTTCACTGGTATAGAAAAGAGAGCTGTAGAAAGAACCAGGAATAATCTGCATGGGACAACTGAACAGAATGGATAATTCATCTTAATTCTATCAATTTCTTGAACCAGTAGGTGCTCTTCACCTGGAGTCCACCTGCTGTACAAGGGCTTATATAATGACATAAAGAAATAGTGAGATACTGGTCACAATTGTCTAGCACAGGCTTCTTTGTAGACAATGTCTCATATGCTTTTTGTTCCAGCATCTGTAAATACTTTGAAAATAAAACTGAAAGCTGTTGTTCAGAATGAAAAATAAATGAAATGTAAAGCAAATGATTAAGAAACATATCAGTCTGGAGTAGATAAATACAGCCACTGAGTAAGAGAGTCAATGCAAACTCAGATTACAGAAGTGTCTCGGTCATAAACTGACAGTTTTGTATCAGGGCTTAAAATAGTGTTTCATTCAAGAACTTTTAGACCTTGGTTTCTCTGCTGGCATAATGAATTATCAATAGTTTTGATACTGAATTTTATGATTTGTTCTGGGAAACGGACTGAGATGAAAAGTTCGTCCCTCATTAATCATTGAAAGATAGTTACTTTCAGTTACTATCATGTGCACTGGACTTGAACAAGTGTCTTTATGGGTAAGAAGGAATGTACTCTCTAAACAAATACCAGGGTCAAAATTCTTGCTTCTTGCTCATTGTTTTCAATAGTTTTGGTTTTATGATGCACGAGGAACCTGAATAAAATAATAATAAAGTATTTTGAAATACATAGAATAAGATATAAAATTTTAGTCATTACCAGAATACTGAACACAAAGTTCTTTTTCTGTTTGTTTGGTTGGTTGTTTTTAATATTTACCAATATTTTCATTTTAGGTCCAGAGAGATAGACAGCTGCTATATAAACAGCTGGTTAAAATTATTCACACCATACACTCTAGCATACACTTAATAAACTACTGACACTTTTTCCAAAATCCATTTCAATTAGTTATGCAGTTTATTTGTGAATCATTTCATTTGAATTGATGCAATACTTGCCAATAAAAATAGCAAGACACTGTTGCTAATGTACAAAGGAAGCTATGGTGGCAGAGTTTTCTTAGACTGGCAAACTCCTCAAAATTACAATAATCAAATAGCTCATGAAATATTGTAAAATAAAGCATTAATTCTACTTTAAACATTAAGTCCTTAAGTAAATGATTTTGAACAAAGCTTCTGTACAAACAGCATGAAAAAGATTAATAATATTTTCCTAACAAGATGACAGACATTTTGTTTCATTAATGCTAACCTGAATAAAATTAAGTCATAATTTAAATAGGTAAGTAGTAGAAAATCCTATGCAGGAAAAGTCATCAAATTCTCTGGTAATGCTGGTTATGTTCCTGAAAAGTTTGCACTCGAGGAGAGATGTAGAACTCCCATGCTCAAACATCATCAACATTGAAATGACCTTATTTGTCTAAAATATGTTCCACTAGCAGTGTTGTTTCCACACATACACTGCGTCAGGTCACTACAGAGAACTGAAGATAGTATTTGTATAAAGAAATGCAATGCCACCATATGCCCAGCAGGCTTAAAGCTGTTGAAAACTTGGCCTGTGGAATTCATTAGAGTAAAACCTGGTTTAGACCATCCTGAATGAACAGCAGCAATAATAAAACAGTTATGGTCTCAAGATACAGAAGTGCAATTTTCTCTTTGTTATGAACTATAATTGGTGAGTATATTAGTATTTGCAACTTATAAGGAAGAGACATATTGCCTGCTATCGGCTTCACAAATATTTGTAACTGCTTTGCATCGTTTGCTTTCATGAAGGGAATGACATTCAAGTACCATGGACTGGAAGGAAAAAAGTGTGATTGTTAGACAGAAAACCAAACATTCTTCTAGATGGAAGGACCACAGCCAGGAATCTTTCCCAAGGACAAAATTAGAGATGCATATTCATTTATCTGTGAGATGATTTTCTGTAAACTGTACCTCTTCTCTATAGGTGGCACAGAATGCAATTAATTAATTCCTAGCATTAAAATGAAGCAACATTTAGCCAGGAGTTTAATAAATAGCATGCAGACTTGATGTATTGCCAAAGCTTGCTTCAGTTTATTCTTGAATGCCTTTTCTTAAATGCACAATCATTAGTAAATAGCATCAAACAAATGTTGTACAGAAGTGAATACAATTCTGTTTGCCAAATTGGTTATGCTTCAGGCAAACACAAGGGTTGGATTTTGGGTTTTTTTTAATTTATTTTTTAAATAGAGCAGCAGTACTATTCCTGTTTTCATTTACGCATTTTCCTGTTTGCCTTCTGCAATATATTTTTACAAGTAACAAGGAAAAAAAAATCTTTATCTTTAAGAATTGCTTTCATGATTAATGCAACAAGTATTACAGTAAAGCAGTGTTTTTAAAACATATTTTCCTTCTTTAGTCTCCTCTGTAAATTGTCAATGATTTGTGTTACCTTTATTACATATTCTCTAGAACACTAGCAAAAGTATAGAAATTTGCTTTTGTCACAAGCCCAAATCAGGTAAATACCTATCCCCAGAGGAAAGCAGAAAAATCTCACTCTTCAAAATGTTAAGTCATGCATGTGTCTGTTCTATTCATTATATTCATGAGGTTAAAGTGATCAGAATATAACATTTTACATAAAATATACCAGCATTCATCTGCTGTATGTCCAGGTATGCCTCCGTGTTTTTTTACTACCAAGCCACACATTGTAGAACCTATTCAACAAATATGTATGATATGAAACTCAGCTGGTCGGAGAGATCTTCTTTACCCTGAAAACATAAATATCACATGCCAGCAGACTTGACATGCTGTCTTCTTAACCTCTGATGGAAAGTAAATAAAATTACAAACTCAGGCTTTTAATCCAAATAAATTGTTTCCTTGGATCCCTGGAACTAGTTCCTTTTTTTTTTTTTTTTTCTAGATCTGAAAGACCGAGTTCTTGAGTTATGAATGGCATATGAGTTTTCTTCTTCACATGGACTGCAAGAAGTACTGTTGTTAAATATAATTATATACTTTATGTGATTATGTTTTTATTCTAGCTGTCCTTTATCTCTCTTTTTCCTCAAAAAAACCACCTGCAAACAATGCTCTTTCAGAAGGTAAATGAGACATCTCCAATACAAGGTGACTTCAGTACTCTGCATGCAGTGTTTCTGCATAAAACGGTACTTCAGTGTTCTTAAGTGTTATGAGTCTTTCCTTCACTTTTCATCATTTAAAGTTCTTGCATGTGAAGTGCACTCATCAGAAAGATACTTTATAACTTGGTCCAAAGGACAGTTCAGTGAAAGAAGTTTAGAATAATTATATACTGTTTCCTGCTGTGTTACATGATTTTCTATTTCCCCAATCATTACAACATCATTTAATAAGATGTTTGAAACACCATTTATTGAACTGTTTTCTAAAAGACTTACTATCTTTACCAAAAATGAATTAATATCGTTTTACCACCTTTGCACTGTACTTAACGCCTTTCTTAGTGAAAGTGTCTCTTTCTCTATTAGATTATAAATTGTGTGATGAATACTTTAGTTCTGATTTGTAAAGTTGGGTGGGGTTTTTTTGTTTGTTTGTTTCTTTCTTTCTTTTAAAACTGAAGAAACTGAGTTCTTAGGTAGATACATGCTCCTGTGTATGTCAGTTCTCTAATATAACTAATTCATGGAGAACATACCTGGAGCAGCAGTAATACAAACAGAACTTTATGTTTAGGAGACTTAAAAAGTCATTTCCTCTAGTAACTATACTTAAATGCTTTTGAACTACTAAAAATTGTCATGCTCCTCTTATCTGTTCTAAAAAAACTGTTTCAGATGTTCCTGATGCAATAGTGCACAGTAAAAACCCCGTCTGCAGAATACAGAAGAATAGTGTTGTATACATTTTGGTTACTTTCTGCTGAGAGGGATATTCATGGACTCCACACACGATTCAACGTGAATTCTACTGGAGACCTTTATTATTGGTTACATGATCACTTATATACTCTTAAGCTGCTAACACACTCACACACACACACATAAACAACTCTTCATTGGCTATACGCTACTGTTCACACGCGTGGTTACAATACTTGATTGGATAAATCCACCTATTCATGAGGCATTCTTTTTACTTCTGACTAGTTAAAATAAGAAGTTTTCTTGTCTTGTTTTTCTTGCATACTTTCTCACGAACCACGTTCTCTCGTGTTTTCTCACTCAAAATCAGGGCTTAATTGCCCAAAGCCGAAGCCGCTTGCAGCTTCAGCTATTAAAGCACCAACAACTTTCTGGAAAATAAATTAACAGTTTGAAAAGACAAAGAAGAAAAACAACACATAATAATATTTTATGAAGTTTGAAAATTCATTGTGACATGGATTTAAATGCCTTTTTTTTTTGGAAAAAATATCTCATATTAGAAATCATCTTGCTGTAATTTCCTTTAAATAACAAAAGGAGGAAAACCCAACATTTTCACACATCTTAGTTATTCTTAACAGACTTGTCCTGGTCTTGCTAAGAGAGGGTTAATTTTCTTCTTAATAGCTAGAAAGCACTGTGTTTTGGTTTCAATGTGGGATTTTTTATGAGAAGAATGTTGATAACGTACAAGGACTTCACGTTTTGTTCATTTGCAAGCACAAAGGACTGGGACGGGGGAAGTGTAGTAATTAGCAAAACCCCAAATTAGCATTTGGATATGCCAACAATATCATATTGCATCATGTTCAGTATATGAACGAGGGTTGACGAGAAAGCTAGAGGATTCTCTCAGGAACCACTTGGGCTTACTCTTCTGGGACTGCGGTTTTGTGTTCAGGGTTCCTTTTCACTCCTCTGGGATTGCTAATCGCAGATGTTATGCATCACTCATTTACACATATTATCATTATTCTTGTTACTATTTGAAGTTTATTTTACTCCAGTTATTAAATTGTTCTTATGTCAACCTACAAGTCTCCTTACCTTTGCCCCTCCAATTCTCTATCTTATTCTCTGTATGGGGGGAGGAACGGGGGGTGGGGTGCAGGAGCAAGTGACTGTGTGGTGTTTGACTGCCAGACAAGTTAAACTACTACAAGACTTTAACCTTCACCATATAGTTTATGCAACACTGAGATTTTTCACTTCAGTTTATTGCTCCTGAACATGTGAAAGTTTCTATCTTATTTTTTTACTTCTGTGTTCTTAACAGTAAGGTGCTTCCTTTACTATGAACATTTCCTAAGCAAAGAAGATTCATTGCTTACTTCATTAATCTGTTTATTTGTGGTGGCTTGACCTTGGCTGAATGACAGAACCCCTCCACCCCAAACCACCCTCTCATTCCCTCTCTTCAACAGGATAAGGGAGAAAACAGGATGAAAAAGCTTATGGGTTAATATATAAGCAAGGACATCCCTTACCAATTACTGTCATGGGAAAAATAGACTTAGGGATAAATAATTTTTTGATGGTTGTGTGAGCTAGCACAGGCAGGACACAGGAACAACCACAAAAACCATGGTTAAAATGCAAAAAGCAAATTTATTCTTCTTACCTCACAAACCGGGGGATCTCTGAAGCAGTACCCAGGGCAGAGGCACGTAAGCTGGAATGCAGACACCAAGGAGTTTGGTCCTTGCTAGAGAGAGAGCAAGAGATTCTAAACCTGCTGTTTTCACCTGTATATATCAAGGATTTTTCACAGGCAGTAGTTTTCCACTGTGCTTTGATCTTTCTCACAGCAGGACAGGAATCTCAAGCATGTTCAGGGTGCTCCTGAGAACAGGCCTATGTTATCTAAATGCAGATGTTCTACTTGTCAAGCACATAAGACTAAACAATGATTAGGAGTGTGATGTATGTGTTTTTCGACACCCCAACTGCCAAGTCAGTCGAGTGTATCTAAAGTCTTCCTCACCTTGTGAGAAGCTTTGCAAAGCTCCTTTGGCTCTAAGGGGAACCTGCCCCAGCCCAGGCTGAGCTAATTAGCAATAGAAAAACACTTCTGTAATTCATATTTGTGAGGGGAAGGACTATATTGAAAAGAAGGTGGAGAGAACCTGGAAGAAAGGCCATTAACCTGAACAAAAGACAATCATTGACCTAAACAAAGAGAGAGCTTCATTGCCAGGAGGAAAGAGAAGGAGGGGGAGAACAGAGAACCTCAGATACCCAGTTCAACATGTATGGAGTAGGAAAATGTAAAGGATTAGCCTGCAGCCCATGAAAGTTCAATGATGGAGCAGATACCCCACATGTAGGCCATGGAAGACTTCACGCTAGAGCAGAAATCTGAGTCTGAGGGCAGATGTGACCATATCGATACCCTAGCTAGCTAGCTGAGTCGATTTATGATTCTACTGGGCTAGAATCCTCATTTCAGTATAAAAGCCTTCTCTTGCTCTCTGTAAAGGCAACATCTAGAAAAAGCTCCCAATAAGATCTTACATAAAGTATTGGCAGATTTATTTCTGGTGTAGGACACTATTCCTAAATGATAAAACAACCTTGTGACTCAGCAGTTTGTTACCTCTTGTCTCAGAAAGAAAAATAAACGCCTTCCATTTTGAGGTTAAATAAAAAAAAAAAATGTATTTTTCAATTAGATATGTAAACCAAACATGACTTCTTTTTAATCTGAAGTTAAAGTCTGGTGTTATGCCTTTGGAGCCTCTGTTGCTGGAGAAATGTTTATAGAAAACTTCTGAATAAGTTAACAATAGAGCCCAAGATGTATAACAAGACCTTGACAAAAAACATACTAATCTTCAAAGCTCTTCAACTGGTAGAACTGACAGACTATTAGAAAAGTGTATATAAGATGAAAAAGGAAAAGGCTAAAAAAAGAAAGGAAAAAAAAAAGAAAAAAGAAAAAAGAAAAAAGTAGAGTCCTGATTTACTTAGACCATCCTGAGTCTCTGAGACATTCCAGTTGAGTCCTACTTGAGTCTCTAGGCTTTCCAGTTTTGAACTCTGCTATGTTCCACGTTCGCATCTGCCAAAAAGATGGCCTATCATAACATGCATAAATATGGATCTGTAGCCAGGACAAGGCTAGTTATGTGCCTCACAGAGTGAAAGACTGATAGGTGTACTATAGACTATGGCAGGGGTGGAACACTGCTGACAAAGGTTGGAGAAAACGTCATAGCTCCACTTCAATATCCTGTATAGGGATGGTCTAGCCACCTCTTACTAGGTATATGCCATTCTATACCCATATAGGGCCTTGTGGATATATCCTTCCCCTGTCTCTACTTGCTCATCTCCCTTGCCAGTACAGTCTACTGTGGAACCAAGGAGCCAACTCTCAGCAGCAAGAGTGGTGGGTGGAGAATCAGTCTCAGAGACAGCATGCAACCAGTAAGAAAGGAATTGCAGAAAACCAAAGAAAGGAAGAAAGAAAGGAAGAGAGAAAGAGAGAGAGAAAGAAAGGATGTGAGGGAGAAAGAGAGAAAGAAAGAAAGGAAGAAAGGAAGAGAGAAAGAGAGAAAGAAAAATAAAAGGTCTAAGAACCATTACTATAAGCAATAGGGGTAATTGATATCATATAAGAATATGGCAACCTAAATGAACCATCTATAGAAGGCTGCTGTTTTGGGCAAGACTAAGCCCTCAGTTCGGGGTTTTGGATTATCTAATTGCAATATTAAATCACCATACTTGTGCAACTCAGTTGAAATTGAACATATATTGTTCTGAATCTCAGTTCAGAGCTTGTGGCAAAACTGATTTAAACAGAATTTATAAACCTAATTCCTACAGAACCTAGAATACAGAATTTTTAGTCTTCAGAATAATCTCTGTTTTGGGGAAGCCACAGTTTGGAACAAGAAATTTTTAAAATCATTCCCTAAGTATGTAAGTAATCTGGAAATGTTTTCTAAGAATCTGTCTTACCAAATATATATCTTGAAAATGAGGAGCAAAATTCTAGGTACATACATCTTACAACCACTCAGTTCACAAAGGAAAGTTTTTGAAATACAGAAAAATAGCTGTTTGGACTTTTTTTTTTTCTTTTTTTTTTTTTTTCTTTTTTACCCTGTGGAAGAATAAATATTGCTGCTTAAATTCTTGTCAAATATTTTAGATAAAATTCTTGCATAAAGATTCAGGCCAGATAATCCCTTTTTGATATAGAGGACACACTACTTGGCTTTTTGAGGTCATTATCAGTCTTCTGATTTTATGTGTAAGGATCAAATTTGATTTTTACTGGGCTTTAGTAACATAATAACAGCTTAATGCATTTTACATTAGAGAAAATAAGCAAGGGAAAAAAATAAACTGGTGGAAAAATAAACCCTGCTGATTATAGAATTTAATACTTTCCAAATATATTAAAATAAAATTATATTTTTAGTAGTAATAATAATGATCAATTTCCAAAAGAAATGCCGTTGTATAACTAGCACACGAACTAATTGTCAGTTGGTGGTTTTGTCATTTAATATTAATATCATCATTTTATGTGCCAATTAAATAGTTTATTATTTCCTTTTAGGATATTATGAAAAACATAGTATTATAACAGAAATGACAGAGTAGTTCATATTTGTGGTTTAATTGAACCTAAATATCTGTAGATTAGGTAATTAGACTGCAGCCCAGACATATCCACAACTTCTGTACCTCACAGAGTGTAATCAGCTCACATTTCAGGAAAGCTTGAGCACTAACAGCAAGTATTATCAGGGTTGTATATATTCTTATTATATGTCTTCATTCTCTTTCAAATATCCTAAATTTTCACTTATTAAGTTTCAATTTTCAGAGTTAATCTTAGGATAAGTCATTTATTATGACTGAAAAAAATAAGCCAGAAAAAATTTGCCTGTTTTTGAATGAAAATAGAACATCTAATCCTCAATACTTATTTTCAGAATTTATAATTATTTTTAAAAATACTAAATATACAATTCAATTACCATGAATACTACTTGTAATTGGTTCACTTCTAATTTTACCTTTTTTTTTTTTTTTTCATTACATTATAATAAAAGTAGTATAACTTGCTGGATATTTAGCTATGAAATACTGACTATTTCTCACCTGAATACAGATATATGTAGTTGTGTATAACTCAGCTAACCACATAAACAAAATCAGAGTCTAACACAGAAAGAAGAAAAAACACTTTTTTGTATTTAAAAAATAATGTATGAAATTGAATCTTAGAAGTAAGATGAAGAGTTTTATATCATAGGTTACTCACAGCATACATGGTCACCTAATTGATAGAGTTCAATTTATAAATTTATTCTGGAGTGAGCTTACTTTTAGTCCTGCCATAATACAGTAATCCTTGTTAAAGTAATTAAAATAA
>NW_010322355.1:0-3123 GCF_000700745.2 Antrostomus carolinensis
AGAAAAAAAAATAGTTGGAAGTGGAAAACAAAAAAGAAGGAAGCACGACAGCATGGTTTCAGTGAGACACCTTTTCTGCTTTCTTTTTACTAGAGAAAAGTAACTCTGGCAAATAAAACACTGCTGAGGCTGCAGGTACTCCAGCTGATTGCTGTTCTCATTCAAAATCGCTTCAATTCCAGGAATACATCATTTGTGACTCCTTTTCTCCATCTGCCTTTTTTTCTTCATCGTGTTTCTCTGTTTCTCTCTTCCCCTCCTCCCCCAGCATTTTTTTTTCCTTTCCCTTCTCACATTACCCTCAACCTTGTTCCATTTCTTTTGCTGATTATTTTTATATTGGATTCTGTGAGCCAGACTCTAGTTTTACAGCCAAAATATTTCGGTTAATAGTATAAAGGACAGATGGCAGAGTTTGAAGTGTTCTAGTAGCAACGGTCTTATAGTAGCAGTCAGCACATGGAGAAAGCACAAGGTTGCCAAAACCATCTCCCACAAACTTTTGGAAGGATGTAGAAACATTTAAGAAATCATAGGAAGCATTTGGAAGCTCCCTTGGAGGAACATCCAAAGATGCAGGTGGAGTGAAAGGAAGGCAAGAGGTTAAGACCTGTCTCCATTACAGTCGTTGCCAATAATCCCAGAATCTACTGTTTCTTTTCCATAAGAGAACGTTTTGGTAAAAGCCACTCTTTGTTTACAGCTTGTGGGCCATTCCCACAGGTTTTTCCTATTTTATTACCATTTCTAATCAAGCACACAAGGAAGGAATACAAAAATCTAGCTATATATGAAAGTTAACCTTTCGGCCCTATACAGAAGAAGAAAAACACCAAACAACCAGCTCTCTCGGTGAGGGGTGAAGGTGAACCAGGTTCATCATGAGAACAGGAGGAAGAAGCAGAACCAGAGACAATCACCTGATCCCCATCCCCGAGTAAGCTGTGAGATATGTAAAAACTGAGATTTCATTCTGCTCAAACCACTACCTAACATCTATATCCCTCCAAGGTTGTCAGTTTAGAGTAGGATTTCATCTTACACATAAGAGTAACACTCGTTACACATAAGAGTACTCAGATGTGTACTCTTATGTGTAACAAGTGTTACTGCACCCTTAAAAATAGTACCAATAAATGACATTTCTCAATGTAGTATTATCAGGGGATTTATTCAATATATACCTTCTACTATGCAGTTGAACTTTATATATTCATAGAAGTGGTGTAATAACTGTTGGACATACTGAGACATCATAGTGCAGAGTAACTTAACACATACTTTTTGCAGGTGTTGTGGGGTGGGGTTTTTTGTTGTGATGTTGTTGGTTTTGTTTTTTTTGTTTTAAAGAATATTATTTTCCAGGTAGCTTTGAAACCATGTTGTTACATAAGCACATATTATTCTTATTTTTACAGTAGATCCTTAACTTATAAGCTTCCTCCTGCTCCTTACAAGGTTTTAAATTGTCTTCCTTTTATTCTCAGAAGCTGAGTCAGCATTTCCTCACAAGGCAAAACTTCAACAGTAAACACTTAGCCTGATGATCAATTCATAAATGAACTCATAACTTAGTTCTCTCTCCAAATCCAGCTCTATATAGCTTATTTTAAGGATTTCTCTACTCCCCTACAGGTAAAAAAATAAAAGAGGATAACTTATTTGAGTGTCCCTCTGTCTTGTCACTTACACCATGCAAAATTTCCAGAGGGAGATCATGCCTTACATCTTGTTTCATCATATTTCCCCCAATCTTTAATGCTGTTTACTCTACGACCATCTTATTTTCTATTTTAGGAAGAGGAAACTGGGAGCCTTGGCAGTATCGAGGTGAATTCCAAACACAAGAAAGCAGTACCACTTTTTTTTTTTTCTCCCCCTTAATTGAGCGATTTTCTAAAGACAAATAAACAAAATGTCTCCAATTGTCAATGTTTATAAACATAACAGTAGAAAAATCTTCTGAGAGCAGCAGCTATCCAGCACTTACTGGCACTGTTCCTGCCTGCAGTTTGACAGCTGATCCCCCCCGTTTCTGCTACAGAATACAAACTTCCTATAAAAACATCTTTTGTGGCAGAGTTAGTGAATCAAGTTCATCTAAGTACTGATTTTCCCTACCTGCTCCATTACTTCTATCCCAAGCATTTCAGTTTTAGCACGGAAAAGGTGTTTGATTCTTCCTTAAACGTGGCAACTCATCTGTTTCCCACCACATCCTTATGTACCTGGAGAGAAGGGCAATGTATTTGCCTGAGTTATCATCTGACCTGCTGGCTCTTAGACTGTCTAGCTAGGACTTCTCAATTTTCCACCCTCATCTCTCTTAATTCCATCACTTAATCTCTTTAGAGAACACTTTGTCCTTTCCCTCGCTTTGTTTATCCAGACAGGTGATGGGAGTCACTCCAGCAGGGACATCGCAGACAGAAGATGTCCCAAGTTCATCACAGAAGGCTGAGGCAGTGGCCGTGAAAGACATCAACAGAAATGAAGTTGTTTCTGTTCCCTGCTATGGATCCAAGCAATTTTCCCTCCTGTAAAGCTGTTTGCTAATGCAATCAAATAACTGATAGTTCTGGCCTGAATTTATCCTTGCTGAAAATAGCCCCTTTGTTTTCAGTAGAGCTATTTTAGGGATGGATCTAGACATGTAGCTTGTTAAATTGTGCTCCTTTCCATTCCTTGATTTCCTCCTTTCCCACAATGAGAAATCTGTAGTCTCCTCTCTGGGGTCAACATTTTATTTCCAATGTGAAATACAAGTCCTGGCTCCAAGGCAGTGATAAACTACTGGAAAAGATTCTGTTATATTATAAGGATTAATATTAAGTATCTGTTCAACTACTCAGTAGAAGTTCAATACTGGAAGGTCTACTATTGCTGACATATTATTATAATTATTATTTTTAAATAGGAAGGTGCCAGGCTAATAATCTGTAATATTACATTTATTCAGTGCTGTACTTTGAATGTCAAGAGACAACAGAAAATCAAGAGGAAAAGGAGGGGAGAAGACACTTGTGGATTATGCAGCTGACATCCAACCTACCAAATCTGAGTAGTAAGAGGGAACTGGCTTACTGGGAGTTATTTTCTCCATACTGGCTGAACCAGTATGAC
>NW_010322356.1:0-2087 GCF_000700745.2 Antrostomus carolinensis
ATAATAATAATAATAATAATAAATATATTTTTAAGAAACAACTCCTTTTTCTTAATACTGAAGCAAAAATGGAAATAATTTCAAGGATTTAGAAGTGAAACAGCTCCATCATGTTGAAATATTACAAAGCTGTAAGAAAATTGCACAGGGTCTAAAAAATTTAATCGTTGAAGAAGCAAGGAGATTAAATTTGAAATGTTATGTATTTTATTCCTACATTAATGTGTTTCAACTTACAGAAATAGCTTCCCAAACTTTAGGTTAGTGATTTAGTTTTATCATAGATGCCTGACATATATTTGAAGAAAACAGAGAGGAAGACTGGCTCATCTAAATTTCTCCAACATTCACAGACAATGATACAAAGGTAATTTGGCCACACCACATGAAAAAAAAGAAACAAAGAAGACAGCAATCAACCTTAAGGCAGTTTGTTATTAGCTTAATTTCTTTCTTTCTTTTTAAAAACAAAGAGAAAAAGGCACAAGACATGCCTTCCTTAAATTTTGAGAAGCACACTAGCAAGAAAAATATTACAGAAACAGGATTCTTGCTCTTAGAACATTTTCAGGCTTGGCTTCTTGTTAATTTATTTGTACTTATACAAAACTAACACTTAACCATGGTAGTTTTCTTCAGTTAACACAAAAATTCTGTGGATTCCCTAACTGTGGCAGGAAAACATCTCTAAATTGCAGCTCTGCTTATGTTTTGTTGAGTAGCTCATCCTGTTCTATCATAGAATCAAACCACAGAAGCATAGATGCATAGAATCATAGAATATTTTGGGTGGGAAGGGACCTTTCAGGGTCATCTAGTCCAACACCCCTGCAGTGAGCAGGGACATCTTCAACTAGACCAGGTTGCTCAGAGCCTCGTCAAGCCTAACCTTGGATGTTTACAGGGCTGGGGCTTCTACCACCTCTCTGGGCAATCTATTCCAGTGTTTCATCACCCTCATTGTAAGAAACGTCTTCCTTCTAACTAGTCTAATCTACCTTCTTTTAGTTTAAAATCATTGCCCTTTGTCTTCTTGCTATAGTCCCTGCTAAATATTTGTCACTATGTTATAGGCTCCCTTTAAGTAGTTAAAGGCCACAATAAAGTTTTCCTGGAGCCTTCTCTTCCGCAAGATGAACAATCCCAAGTCTCTCAGCTTTTCTTCAAAGGTGAATAGTTTCATCCCTCTGTCCATTTTTGTGGCCCTTCTCTGGACCTGCTCCAATAGGTCCATGACTTTCTTGTACTGAGGAATACAGAGCTGGATGCCATACTCCAGGTGGGGTCTCACCAGAGCAGAGTAGAGGGGCAGGCCACTGCCCATGCTTCTTTTGATACAGCCCAGGATATGGCTTGCCCTCTGGGCTGTAAGCACACAATGTCAGCTCATGTCCAGCTTGTCATCCACCAGTACCTCCAAGTCTTTCTCTCCAGGGCTGTTCTTAATGCCTTTATCCCCCAGCCTGTACTGATAACCAAGATTGCCCTGACTCAGGTGCAGGACCTTGCACTTGGCCTTGTTGAACCTCATGAGGTTCACATGAGTCCACTCTCAAGCTTGCCCAGGTCCATCTGGATGGCATCCTGTCCCTCAGGTGTGTCAACCACACCACTCAGCTTGCTGTCATCAGCAAACTTGCTGAGGGTGCACTCAATCCCATTGTCTTCATTGATGAAATTATTAAATAGTACTGGTCACAGTACAGGCCTCTGAGGGACACCACTTGTCACCGATCTCCATATGGACAGCAGTTTGTTAAATGTTGAAATAGACTTATGGGATTTAGACACTCATTTATCTTTAATTATTTTCCACTAACTTTCTCCTGATTTTCCCACCAAAAATGACAGCATAGGAAGTCCCCTAAGTGGCTCAGACATGCACAGTTTTAAAAAACAACATATGAAGAAATATTAACTACACAGTAGCAGAATTCCACTGTGGAAAAAAAGGCTTGATGGGATTAAGAAACAGTGACAGAAAACTCCAGCAAATCCAGGTGAAGCATTCAAGAACCCACTTCTGTGTTTTTCTGGAATTCTAGCTATTAAATTTCCTCCAACACAAGAGAGACATGGAGCAGCTA
>NW_010322357.1:0-23143 GCF_000700745.2 Antrostomus carolinensis
GCAACCCCTTCACCCCCCACCCCGGTTCGGTACCGCTGGCCGGAGGAGGCCGGTATCCCCGGGGAGCGGGGGCTCCTGCCCCGCCGCGGCGCCGGGGGAACGAAACTGACCTAGTCTGAGATAAGGGTAAAAAAGAAATCCTCAGTGAAATATAGATTTAAATGCAAAACGGCCCGTTCAAACAGGGACCCATTATGCGTTTGGTGTGAAACGCTATCAACATTTAAAACTTCATTGTCTCCTTTGTACCAAATCCCTGTAAATCTTCCACTAGCCTTTACTCATTTTCATCTGAAAAGCCTGTTTGGGCTGAATAGACAGCAATCAGCAGCCTCTGGACTACTTGTCTCTCTCTGGAATGTCAATTAAAATGCAGATTTTTTTTTTTTTTTTATTCCCCCCCCCCCTCCCCGTCCTGATCTCTTAGGGGCAAAAGACTTGAGAAAAACAGGATAGTCCTGGAAAGCAAATGAAAGAAGTTCAAACAATGCAAAAGTACTGAAGCTGCCAGCCGGTTCCCATTAGTCCTCCAGAATTAATGTTTAATAGTTGTGATGCTCAGATTTGCTTGGAGATTGAACTATGATGAAAAGTCTTGTTAGATCTATATGTATGTGTGTATATATATGTTTATGGACGCGTGTGTATATGTATATAAAGCTGTTAGCTTTCAAGCTTCATGTACCTGGATTTTTCTGAATGTGTGTATGTGTATAGAAAGCTGTTAGCTTTCAAGCTTCATGTACCTGGATTTTTCTCATGGAGCTACTGGGCTTTTAGGACGTTTGAGATTTCTTTGTGGAAGGAAGATCCATATTTTGTTCAGCTTTTGCTAATTCCCTGCCTAATGGAGAAAGATGCTGAAGAGTTATACAATGAGCAGTGTATTGATTTGGTTAACATACTCTACAAATTGTACTCTCCCTGGGGAGTGATAAACATCTTATAAACAACAATGGAAGTAGATTAAAAAGAACACTGAGCATTGAGTTTAATTAATGCCACTGCTGAACAAGTACTACTTGTTTGTGTGTGTGAGTGTGTTTTAAGCTGAAGTACAGCTTGGAGGAATTTGGTTGGGCTCCCAAACCAGTCTGCTTTCCCATGCTTGTCAGTTTGGCAAAGAAATTTGGGCAGGTATGTGACGAGGTGAAAATCGACTTGATGAGCGAGTGGCAAGGAGAGCCATCAATCACTGGAGGCTGACAACTCCTCCCCAAAGTGTAGGCTGAGAAGGGAGACAGAGTTCCCTTTCAAGGGGAAAAATAAACACTACGTGTGGCTTTCACTGAGTCTGAGACTCCAGGAGGGATTATGGTATTGTAGTCAGGAAGCCAGAATTGTGGAGGCCAAAAAGCATGCTGGGGCTGTGTTCCAAACATTGAGATAGAGGTACATAATTATCCAGCGCAGGAGGTCTTTCCAGAGACTCGTCCCCCAGCAACTGTGGCGATTAAACTATGAAAAGAATTTGGTGTCGTTTCATCTTCGTTGGATTCCGCTTCTTTTGGGAAAGGGCAATCCTCGAACCCTGGTCACTGTCCTGGTGTGGTAGAAAGTGGTTTAGCTCCATGGATGGGTCCAGAGCTCTGATTTTTCCTTTGCTACACCTTTGCGAGCCACGGTTTTGAATTTTCTGCTGCCCTGTGGATGAAGAATCCCTTCTTTCTACTGGCAGATGTTCAGGTGCAGAAGCTGGCAAAAATCTTCAGGTGAGAAGAACGTGTGGTCAAGTAGCCTTGTGCTGCACTTCAGGACTGAGGATGAGGGTAGGAACCACAAACGTGCTTTTAGTGGCGTTTAATGTGGCCTAAAAATCTGAAACAGCTGAAACATAAGTGGAATTAATGCTGTTTTTTTTAACAAAAAAAGAGTATAGAGTATATGCTAGCATTCTGGTATGTTTTCTTTTTGCAAAACGATGATTAAATTTTGTGTTTATATACATAGCCTGTAATCGAACTTTACAGGATGATTTATGGAAATTAAATTAGCATTACATCCAGTCTGCTAATTAGCGTTTCTGCCCGCTTTACAGCTGGATAAACTGAGCGACAGAGTTGTGGCTGTCAGACAGCGAGTCGGGTGGCTGACCTGGGTGGTAGCGTCCAGGAGGACTTGTTCCAGACCTTCACCCAATGCAAACCAGTCCCGGAGACAGAGCTCTCTTCAGTTCTACACCTGCTCTGTGCTTATTTAAAGAAGCTCTTTGCAAATGTTTATGCAGTGGTCTGGTGGTGTTTTCACTGGAGATTTAATGGTAGTTGCTAGCTTGTGGTCTGGGATGCTCACGCTACGCTTAAATCTCTGAAGGAGGGACAGAGCTTTGAACTGATAGCAGCTGAGGTGAAAAAACTTGCCTTGAAGTATCAAGGATTCACCTGAAATAGTGTGTATTAATTATTTTCCCCAAGTGCCTTATTTATATCATCTAAAATCTGTTTCTGCTGACTCCAGAAGTTACTGTACGTGGTACCCAAGATAAAAGGTGCCTCAACAGCGTTTCTGTCCTTAGCACTGTGATTTTGGATTGTTATGTAGCAGGTAGCAAAAGGCTAATAAGACCTGAATAAACTTTTTAAAGGTTGGCTTTATAAATGGGGAATGTTTGTCCGTGTTTCTGTATGCTGAGGTACCACATCCAAATGACAGGGAGTTTTGAGAGGTTTGACTTTATTTCTACACTTTCTCCTTTTTGTTTGTTTGTTTTGAAAGAGTGAGAGCGGGAGGGGAAAAAGAGGTTTTATGTTATTTTTCTCTTCCAGATGAGTGCTCTCTAAGCTTCAGTTGAGTTTCATCACATCTAAGGTGAATCACTGGCCAGATTAGAGCAATTGCTGCAGTTACTTGTTTTAACCATTTACTGAGGTTTACCATCTTTTATTTTTGAAGCGGAAAATCGGGTCTAATTTTCTGGTTGAGCTGTTAAATCACCCTGTGAAGATGCTCTTCTGACCCTCACCTGGCATCATAGTGTGGTGGCAACAGGGTGTCCCCTGAAGGGAGTGCCAGTTACTTTGGTATCTCTTCTCTTTTCCATCAGTCCATGCCTGGATTGCTGGTTAACTCCATCCATTTAAATTAGTTTTACTGTGAATAAAATAGTCATTTTTTTTTTTTCTTCCCTGTCAGAAAAGTATATCAATAAGCATCACTGAGAGAGAAGAGAAATGTGTGTGACACAGTTTAGCATATATGAATGGAAAACGATGCTGGGGAGGTCTCCTGTAAAACTCCAATCTTGATACAGATTTTAATTGCCTGTAATGCAGCATAGCTAACCAGTATCTCTGGGAAGACTGGAGCCTTTCACCTGTACAGGACTCTTAGGCTTGGAAAGGACACTGAACTGAGGTAGAAGAAGGTACATCCATAGGAGAGCTGGAAATCCCGAGATGAAATAAAGTTTTACAGATTATTCAAGTCGAAAGAGTACTTTTCAACTGTTTTTCTTGTGGAAAATAACTGAATTCTTGCAAATTCAGCTGGCTGCAGAGCTGCCTAGGTGAAGGAATGAAAAACAAGGGAAACTTACATAAACCTTCAAACAATAACAAGAATATAATTTATATAATTGTGGTAATTTTGCAGTGTTACAGGTTATATGCCTGCACATGTGTGTGCCTCTCATTTTTTCAGAACGGTCTGTGTTTCTGTCAGTAAAATAGCTCTCTAAATATGTGCTGAGAAGTGATTTTGTGAAAACAAGGAGGACTTGGTTACGCCTCAGGTGATGATGGAAACTGCTAACAGAAAATGAAAAGTCACTCACTTTTCACATATTCTTGAAGCTGGAAAACTATTTTACCCATCCTCCTCCCCTCCCTCTCGCTTCAGCTCTCTTTGGGGCTTTCTGAAGTTTTTTGGTTTGTGTTTTAAGGTGTTTTTGCTGATGGTGTTAAATCTCTCTCCTTTCCGCAGCAGCAGCTGTTGTTCCAAGGAAGGAGGTCTTACCCTGGCCGAAGGCACTGCTTTCTCTCCATGCTTCTCTAGAGGTGTTCAGATGGGATTAAAGTCCACATGGAGATATGGAAATGGACCAGGAATTTACTCTAAAAAGATGGTCAGCTGGGATTTGGGTTGCCTTATCTGCCTGGTGGTGGTCACCATGGCTGGACTTACCCTGGCTCGACCTTCGTTTAATTTAGTTGTTGAAGACGCCACGCTGGAACCTGAAGGTAAATCACGCTAGAATCCTTAATTCTGCAAAAGAAGTTAATTTTAAATGCCTTAACGTCTGTAATAGAAGTCAACATCTTTATGTGCTTTGGTAAATCTAAGGCAAGTAACAGATTAGCCCTCAAGAGTTATGTTTTTTGACTTTTCTTGCTTGCACATGGGCTGTGTTTATGCAAGAGTGTGTTTATTTAATAGTACACAAGCAAGTGGTGTCAGTGATTTCACTCGGGACTGTCATCACGTTGTATAATTAAAGTCTGTGGCTGAAAGTTTTCAGGAATGGGTCTTTAAGGAAGCCAGTCTGTTGCACCGACATGTTGCTATCTCAAGAAATGAAAGGGCTGGATAGCTGCATGTATTCGTGATTCTCTTCACCTGAGAAGTTCGGAGAAAAAAGAGATCCCAATAGTTTTTAACTACGTGGCCAGAATGTTTAATTTTGCCAGGCACTCTGCAGAAATGGTGTTGCACCTTTATTGGTGTTTGTACTTAAAATATATTTCCCTATTGTTGTTAATATCCAGGAACAATCGGTACAATGTCTGGGTTGCATGTTCTGGAAATGTTGAGATCTGAATAGGAAGGGCTGCAGTTTCTTGCTGTGAAAGCAAAGCCTAATTGAAACTTTTATGTTGGAAAAGATGTTTTGATAAAATCTGCTCTTTTTGAGCCTGCACTTGTTGGTATGTTCTTGTAGGTATATCTGTTCCTCAAGCTTTGCAAAGTGGTTTTCTGCTCTGAGGAGCTAAGGAGAGACTGCTTTTTTATTTTGATCTGACTGTATTTAAGAATGATTTTGTTGTATTGTGTAGGATATTTCCTGGTCTCTGGGCACCTTAAAGGGAATGTGAGGCTTCCTTCATAAGGTTTTACCTGTCCTTCAGAGGAGTTTCTAATAACTCAGCTGTCAAACCAATATAACAGTCCATAGAGCATTTCTAATCCGTCGAGTTTACTGGAGAGAATTTGGCCTTTACACATTCTACTCCTCACATCCACAGATACAGCTTTGTTTTTCTTTAATACATTTTAATGCAAAACTTATTTGTTTCTGTCCACTGCCTCTAAAAATAGACGTCACCAGCTAACACATTTTTAGAACCCGTTCCAAGTACATTTTTATTGATGGCAGGGGATGAACTATTTAGAGATGATGAGCCCTCCTCCCTAGCAAACATTCCTGAAAAAAATTAACAAAGTATAGCAGTATTGTCATCCGTCAGCCATAGAAATTGTTGATAGCAAAGATTTTTGTTTATTTGTTTTTTCTTTTAAAGGTAACTCAGTTAAAAAAACCCAAAACCCCAATTCTCACCACTTACTGTATGATTTGTTAATTGCACACCCAGTGCCTTTTTGGCTTTTCAGAGGCATGACAAAATCGTGAATAATTCTGGTTTCAGATTAGCTGTTGGTCATGAGGTCCCCTAGTTTTGGGGTTAAATCAGGAGCAATGTGATTGCATGATTGGTGGAGTATTTCACAGGGAGAAAGGTAATATTTTTTCAAGGATGCCTGATCTCATCTTTTCAGGGAAAGAATAGCTTTTATTATATTAAAAAGCGTAGTTTAAAAATATGTTTCTTCCATGGTGAATATCCAGAGGGTGGAATCTGGGTTTTATCAAAGTGTAAATTGTTAAAAAGACTTTAAAACTTCTTCTCTGGGCAGGAATGGTACTGACATGAAACAATTTTAGATGTGAGAACCTGAATCATTACCAGAAAGGAGAAAAAACCCACACATCTAAGTTAATGGTATAATAAAATCTTTTATGCTGCAGAATACAGGGAATTGTGTGGGATTTATATCTGAGATTTGGGAAATAAAACCTCCTTTCTGTACTTCCTTAAACCCCTTTAAAAAAAAAAAAAACAAACCCAACTTTTTACACAATCACCTTCTCTGGGTTCTATCACTGCCACCCACAAAGTCTCTCAGCTGAAAACAAAACAAAAAAACCCTTCAAAAAATCTCTTCAAAGACAAAGCAGACTTCTTTTTTTTTAATTTCATAAATGTCAAACATTTTGACCACAGCTAATTTGTGGGGTCAGGTGCTCTAATAATGTAGATTTTCAGTAGGGCTGCTGACTGTGCAGTCATTAGAGCTATGACATTTCATACCAGCTGAGAAGGTCGACAGGGTGGTGACCTTTCGTGACATGTGTTGATCTGTTCTTTAGTCTTCCTTCATTGGCATCCCCTAAATTTTGTCTCTTTTTTAATGTTAGGTGCTTTTATTGTTACTTTTTATTGTCTTAGTGACTCAGAATATTCAAAAAGCTGAATGCATCGTTAACAGGAATTGAGATTGTGGCTTTTCCTTCCTTTGGTTGTAATAGAGAATATAATATACTCTTGTCTCTTAGCTAAAAATAACTTTAGAGACATTTGCAACCGTTTTCTTCAGAGTTTCTGGTTAAGTAGGTATTTTAGCACAAGCAATATACATGCAAGACATTGTCATATATCAAGGAACTTTTAGATGTCTGCAGTCAATCTGATCTGTTTGGTAGCACGCTTTTCTGGGAAGCTTTTATAAAATGCTGGACTTGTTGAGCTCTGGATCTCATCTGTGACCATTAGATATTACTCTGGTACCTATGACAGGATTCACACTGAAGATGGTGTCTTGAGCCGTAGTTAATTTTGATGTCAATATTGACATCGTGGGTGCTCACTAAGGGCTGGATCTTGACCGTGGTTGTTATTGGTTGTGGTGCTTTCTTCCATTAGAAGTGATAGTAAAATCTGAGGCTGTTAAGCAGTGTGAGCAGAAACAGGACCTGTAGGAGTTTGTTTGGGGACTGTCAACAATCAAATTATGTCTTGCATCAAGTGTTTACATATATGTTTTTTATCCTAGGGAGTATAAAGACTTTCTGCTTTTAAATATTTAGAAATAAATCTACCCTTGTGTGTACAAAGGAGCCATTCTCCTTCTGTGTGCCCGGGCTGTGAAGGCCTTTGATGATAGCCAACATTTCAAAGGGGCTCTGACCGCACACATAGGCTGAAGGGTTACTTTGTGAACTGAATAATTAGTTTAGACATATATTTGATAAATAGCAAGCTCTCCCTTGACCTTCCCTTGCCCAAGCTGTGCGTTATCATTCTGCTGGGTAGCTAATTTAGTCTCTTCCCCACATGCAATGCCTTGACGCTGTCCTTGGAGCACCCACTCAGAGCCCTCGCCTGGTGCAGCAACAGCGTGTTTCAGTTCTTTTAATTTAGGTCAAATTTCAAAGGACTAATTGAAGCTTTTCACAAGGGACAGCCTAATTTTGTGTCCTGTGAAAAACACAGTAGTTCAAAATAGCCTTAAAGGTGCATTTGGGTAGTTTCTAGTGGCAGGAGCAAAGCATGGAGAATGGATGGTGTGTGCTTATGGTGGGCTCTGATGTGAGGAACGAGTTGTCGTTTGGGTTTTAGCTCAGTCACAGCTCATTGCTGGCACTAGACAACATACAAATATAAACAGACTCAGTGCAGTACCTAGAGCAATACCTTCCTTTTTGTAAAAATGTTGTCAGTGCTTGAAGGTTAATGTCACCTGTGGTGACAGCAGTTAGCACAGTCGGAGATCCTTCGATTAGGTTTTGGCATCTCTTGAGGTGCTTTTCATGAGAGAAGGGTCTGGAGCACAAGTTTTATGAGGAACAGCCAAGGGAACTGTGTTTGTTTAGTTTTGAGAAAAGGAGGCTGAGGGGAGACCTTGTCGCTCTCTACAACTACCTGAAAGGAGGGTGTAGAGAGGTGGGGGTTGATCTCTTATCCCAAGTAACAGGACAAGAGAAAATGGCCTCAAGTTGCACCAAGGGGGTTTTAAACTGGATATTAGGAAAAATTTCTTCACTGAAAGGGTTATAAAGCATTGGAACAGGCTGCCCAGTGGAGTCACCATCCCTGGTGGTATTTAAAAGATGTGTAGAGGTGGCACTGAAGGACATGGTTTAGTGAGCATGGTGGTGTTGGGTTGATGGTTGGACTGGATGATCTTGGAGGTCTTTTCCAACCTTAATGATTCTATGATTCTCAGGCTTCCAGGGAGTGGGCAGGGCTGCAGCACGTGGAGGAGGGATGCTGCAGTGGTGGGATGTCCCCTGTCCAATGGGTAGTGAGCAGCATGCTCTCCATCCCGCATGGTTCTCTCTATGCCGATGCCACCCTGCTGCGAGGGTGCAGGGCTGGTGGCACCCTGCACAGTGGTCACCTTCCCAGGGCAGGGGCAGTGGAGAAGCACCAGGGTGCTGCTTCCAATTTGGGAGGAAAAATAAAGCAAAAAGTTCAACCAGAGTTCCCTTTTTGCCTTTTTTTCCCCCAAGAACAGTGATTTTGATATATTCTGCAAGTTAGATTAACAATTCAAACTGGTTAGTTTGATCGGAGGGTTGAGTTTTTTGGGTCTTCTTTTTAAGGAATGGCAATTATCACATCCCATTATGGAGGAATGTGACATCCCCACAGCTTTGGGTGAGGGCTGGATGCCCTTTCAGAGATCTGGTTCAGTAAGTTCTTTGGCCCAGCACAGGAATTGCTAGCTGAGATTCTGGGGAATTGTACAAGCAGCCAGATTAAGTCAGTCTTAACTTGTCCATTCTGCATTTACAATCTGCAGACAGTCTTGAGCTGCAGACTAATTGGGCATGGGTAGGGTTGTTATTTACAGTTGGTGTTGAAGAGACATTAGGAGTTAGTAACGTGTCAGCGTGGCAACTATTTTGCAGAGTAGCACAAATCATTGCACATTTAAGGATTTAAGGCTTATGTCCCATATTTTACAATTGCAGCTTTTTGAAGAAAAAAAATCAAATTCCTAAAAGCTAACTTTAGTTACTATTTTTATTCCTTTAATGATTTTCAAATATGCTGAGTTGTGGGGTTTTAATTCTTTTTTTTAATTAATTTTTTTTTTTTAAACCCCACTTGCATAGATAAAACTCCAACCCAGCCACCAACTCCAATGGATACAGAGTTTTCTAATATTAAAATAGTTCTCCCTTGGCGGAGAACTTGCAACAAATTTCAGGCTGTAGTAACTTTTTTTACAGGCAAGTTACAAACCTTTGAAAGCAGAATTGACAATGAAAATGCTGACAACTCCAGTTATGCAAGGTTGTGTACGCAAGAGATGATGGACTATTGTGGTGTTTTAATAATAACTGCAGCATAGCTCTTAATAAATATATTTCTATATCCAGATTTAGTAAAAATGATCACTTGACTTTGTACAAATACAGTCAAAGATTAGGATTTTCTTAGAATGAATATTTAGTTTAGCAACAGGTGGGAGTGTGAGAAAAATACTTAACTGTCCCTTTTTTATCATTAATAAAGAAAAATTCCTTACTAGATGGGTCAGATTTTTAAGTGTTAAACATTTGTAAGTCCTCAAGGTTGAAGTTTCAGAGTGAAAGTGGAGACTTTTTTTGAAGCAGAGCTCCTTAGCAATATAAATCTGTGTTTCTGAAAGAACCATCACCCGCTTCGGCAAGTTACATCTTGTCTGTTTGTAATAGTGCACCTGGCTTAACTAGAAGAGAAAATTTATTTCAATGTAGTTAAACAAGTGCAAAATTCATGCTGAAAAGACATCAGGAACCCAAAACACGTCTGAAATGAGGGAGAGTCTGGAGTTTTGGACCAACGTGACTGAGGGTTTGGTTGTTTGGTTCCCTGGTCATGGGCTGGATGTGCTGTGCTCCTCCATCACAGGTTGGTTTGTGGTGGCTGTGGGAAATGTGACAATACTTGATTTGGCATGGAGCCAGCCGGGGGAAAATTATCCTTACAGCACCTGGGAATGGATTTGAAACTCAGACCTTTGAATTTAGGTTTTGTAGCATTTTTGGGAGGGTGGACTTAGTACAAAGTGCCCTCAAATCAGAGTTGCAATCTTGAAGTACTGGAGACTGGCTTTTAAACTGATTGAAAGAGAAGTTGGAGCAACTTTGAATACAAGCAAATCTTAAATAAGGACCAGATTTTCAAGAGTGCGGCAGCCAACAGCTCCTGTTGTAATTATGAAACGTGTGGTGGGAGTGCCGAGCTGTTGTGGAAGTTTGGCCCTTCGCGTTTCAATCGGAGTAAGGAGCGTCAGCGAAACTGAGTTGGCATTTACTGCATGGGCACTGTTGCAAAATGCCGCATTCTGTAAGGGGGAAAATATTTACATGTTTTGTTTTTTTTTTTTTTTCCAACTTCTGAAACCAATTTCTAATTCATTTACTAATGATGTACATCCTCAGGGTATCTTTTCCCATCTCTTAGTTATCACTGCTGGGTTTTTTCTTTTTAAATAGAACCTTTTTTTATTTTTTTTTTTATTTTATTTTTTTTAGGGGTTTGGTTTTCCTGGACCTACTTCTGAGTATCAGTAGTCAGCACCTGGTCTAGAGATGTGTCTCATGGGCTTTGCTTTCTGCTGGTTCAGATCCTCTTGCTGCTTGTCACCAAACAGATGACATTATCCGTATCAAAGAGAGGGACAGAAAGGCATAGCAAGCACTAGCTGAATTCTACTGTGCCACTTCCTTCACTTGCCACGCTATTATTATTTTAATTGTATTTTTAAGATGCTTGTAAGTGAAAGCATTTGGTGAACCTCAGTGAAGCTGAGGAGTCGTGAGATCTGACCTACTTTCATTCCCCTCCTCGCATGCTGTTGCAAGTTGTGTGTAATTATTGCTTTTCCTCCTCCGCAAAAGAACTGGCTCATCAGTTTGGGACATTAAGCGATGTCGAGCAGCCTCACTGAGTGTCTTATGGTAGCAAAGCCACAAAAACTGAGAGGAAAATTCCTTTGTATGAAGGAAAGGGCTTGCATTCGTGAGGGTGCACTGGGAAGGGCAATGTGCTGGGGGACTGGGAGGCAGAAAAGGGAGGATGAGAAGCTGGTTGGGGAGAAGAAAATCATTTTTTTGGCTGTATTTCTTCTTTTTTCTCCTAGCTTTTAATGAGTTTCTCTTTTGAAAGGAGTTTAGTGACGTGGTCGTTATCACCTCAGGCTTTCTCCCGGGGGGCTTGTCTGCATTGTGGCTATTTCTTAAGTGGGGTTTGGAGTTGGATGCTGTGGCTGGGCATGCTTTACCAGTCTGTACTGACCAGGACAAGTCTGCAGGAGCTTAAATTGTGGTTAGGCGGATCAGAGCACCACTCTGCAATTTAGTTTTCCACATAATAGAAAGCTGTGATGTAGAAAAACCTACATGAAAAGAGTCATGATTCCTCTTTCTTTCGGATGGCCCGTATGGGTGCGCAGGGGTAGAGGTGAGCTGCTGGCAGGACCGGCTGCCGGCAGCAACCGAGAGCCTGCTTTTGTGGGACTGGCTTTGCAAGTTTGTGAAGTGCCCTGCTCAGTGTCTCTGTGTTGCAATGTTTAATTTGTTTCAAGGAAAGTAATATGATTTATATTTCTGATTGTTACCCAACAGTTCTTAAAAATCATTTTAAACCCTCAGTTTAAATTTTGAGCAGTTCTTAAGCTTGGTTCTATTAAACATAGTTTAATCATGAAAAATAATCTTGTTTAGATGTTACAGTGTTGAAGTGCCCAGATTTATCCAATGTTGTTTACTGACGAGGGGACCACAGGTATTTCAGACATGCAGGATTAATATGGAGGCTTTGTAATAAATCTGCAGTGCACCACCACTCAGTAATAACCCTTCTCCTAACAATTCAGAAGCATTTGAACCATCTTCCATTAGTATGGCAGAGTGCCCAGGAGCCACTGTGAGTGACGGAGGTGTCTGCAAGTTAAAAATAACCCTTGTCGTAGAAATGGTTGTGGGCCACCTGGAAGCGCAGATAGCCAGCCTAGCTTTTAACTTCAGGGCTTGTTCTGCTGCTCTTTCCTTGTCCCTCGGTACTACTTTAGATTGGATATTAGGAAAAACTTCTTTACTGAAAGGGTTGTCAGGCATTGGAACAGGCTGCCCAGGGAGGTGGTTGAGTCACCATCCCTGGAGATATTTAAAAGATGTGTAGATGTGGTGCTTAGGGACATGGTTTAGTGGGCATGGTGGTGTTGGGTTGACAGTTGGACTTGGTGATCTTGGAGGTCTTTTCCAACCATAATGATTCTGTGATTCTACTGGTGACTGTTCTCTGTGTGGAACTGGAATTAAGTTAGCTCTGCTGCCTTTTGACTAAATGTTGCTCTCTGTTAAAAGGGAGTCTGGTATGCCTTGAAGCTTTGACATATTTGGAGAATGTCTTATGGTTTATATGTATTGTGGATAGCACTTTCCAAAGTGCTGAGGGGGTGTTTTGGGGGTATTGTTTCCAAGGACTTTTTTCAAATCCCACTTTGGGAAGCAGAGGAAGATGAATTTCAGGGGAACAGGCAAGATGAGACTTCCAGACGAGCTGCTAAAATTAAGAGGATTTGTATAGTCAAGTAAAAATGGGACAGCGTACAAAAGAAACAACTGCTGACTTGCTTATAGGGAGTCTGAATAGATGTTCTCTGCATCCAGAACTAACACTTGAACATGAAATTGCACAATTTTTAACCTCACAGTTGTAATTTATTTCTTTTGCATGTCGAGTAGTAATAGTCCTGAGCATGGCCTTCGGCAAACCTGGAAGAAAAGAGATATGTTTTTATGTTTGGTGTTCTGCTATGTTCTGTTCTGTTTTTGTGTTGCTCTTGAAATGCAAATAAAGAACTTGAAAAAAGTTGCAGATTGGAATAGATGCAAGAAAATATTAAAACCAAGAAAAACCTTTTGCAACTAAATATACATGCTCATATCTCATCTTATACATTCCCAAGGCTGTGTATCTTATATAGAGCCTTTCCTAAGCAGATCTTAATGCTAAGTTGGACAATAGGAGTTGGTTAAATTGCTCTGCCACTTGGTTATGTTCAGCATACAGTCAGGAAGATTTGATGTTCTGCTGTTGCTGAAATTAGAAACAAAGAGAAAATGATCCTGGTCTTGGATTCTGCTTGTAGAGAGAGAAGGTTAATTTTATTTTATTTTTTTCCAACTTTTCATTTGAGGTTCTGGCAAAAGTTGATACATTTCCCCTTTGCATTGTATAATAGATTACAGGAAAAGACTCTTCTGTAATGAGTTTGAAGAGTAGTTAATTATTTTTGAGACTGCGTTACATGTGTGTTAGGTTTTCTTTGTACTCCCCAGCACACTTAGCACAGGGACTATCACTCTTTTACTGTAGGCGGCTGATGGATCTTATGGCTTGGATATAAATGGTCAAGATTTGGTGCCTGGAATGAAAAGTTCAAACCCTGAAGATGGCCTGTAGTTTCTCATCATACTGATGAAATGATAAAAGGCAGCACAATAATTTTAGGGGTTTTGGTGTGGCTGCTGAAGGTTGGGGTGTTTTCGCCCTCCCTGGTTACCAACTCTTTTGTGCAGAAGACATGCTGATGCTTTGCCTTTTCTTGCTGTGTCCCATATCTGGAGATAAATCCTATGGTGACTGTTGTATAAAGAAATCTTCATCCTGTAAGGAGCAGACTGTGAAGAATGGGGACAAACAGGAAGAAATTGCAGGGCAGTTCCCAGCAGCAGGAGGTGGCCTTGCTGGACTCTCTGCTGTTTACTTTGAACTTGGCATGCTCCGAGTCTTCCCTGGCTTGGCTTCCAGAAGTATAAAGCACACAGCCAAGCCCACGAGCATGTGATACTTGGCATTTTTGACGCATGTTGTGTGGTTGTGCAGCTGTAACTCAACAATCACAACTATAAAGACAGGTAGGAGCAAGTAGGCTACAAGTTGTAGGAATTTTTAATCTCTTCATGAAGCCTAGACAAGTACATTTTTTTTTTTTCCCCTTTTGAGAAGGAGTCTTCTTCCTTTAACCACGGGGTGACACATCAACTCAGCTGCTTAGCAGCCATCAAAACTGTGGTGAAATAGTTCATACGCCTCACCCCATGTCAGCCAACATACCAACATAGCAGGGGATGTCATGAGGTTTGCCCCCACTGCTCTGTTCTGCTGGATATGATGAGGCCTTTGTGCCCATAGCCAGGGCTAAATCCTGCTCTCGGGGATGGTTACCTGGAGGAGTTGCAGTTCCATGGTTACTCATCTGCCGAAGAACAGATAGATGGAATTGTGTGAGGATAACTTTTAGGTGCGTGTACAGACCTTTTGTCTTGGCCAAGAGGTCCTGCAAGTGGTGAAACACTTTGCTTCTCACCAGAATTATTTATTTTTCTAAGTCTTTAAAGCTTAGGAAAACAAGTTAGTGCAGTGTAATATTTTCCCTTACCCATAATGACATTGGCAAATATTTCAATTGGAGAAGATTCGCTTTTTTTTTTTTAATGATCTTAGTATATGCAGCAGTCAACAGGAGATGACATGATGCTGGAGGTCCATACTTGTAGCAAGTCAGTGTGGCTGGAAGCTCTACACTTGCTAGAGTACAGGTCATGTATTGTGTGGCAACACTCGTTTTGCAAACGTTCACTTCCAGGGCAAAAGGATTCTTCCTGTTCCTCACATACTTTTTTTCTAATCTCTTGTACCCGTCAGCTGACTAGATGGTCCTGATGGTAGAATAGATGGACTAGATGGTAGAATAAGGATAATAGGGTTAAAGAAGATGCCAGGAAAAAATATCTCCATTTATTTTGGAGAGTCTGGTGCTTAATGTTTTGTTGAAGTCGCTGTGCTTTCAAACAGAGTAGCCTGGGAGTTTGTTTTAAAGGAACAAGTGAAGACTTGGAATCTGCTACATTTTTAATGTTTATAACTATCACGTATACGTCCTGCTCTTTGGTGCCGTTTGAAGTTTTTCTACGAGACCTTTTTCATCAAATTTGAACAATTAATGTTTTTACACATTGGTGAGGATGATTCCTGCTCTTTGAGGTATTGTTCTCAGTGACAAAGGATTTGTGTGTGTGTGTTTTAAAATTCTAGAAGGAACTTTAGTAACTTGGAAAGTATTTTATCAGAACAGAGAGACTCCCTGCTTATGCCTGGCGGAGGCAGAGCTGGGCAGAGCTGGCAGCTAGCTGGTGGAAATGCCATACAAATAAGACAGCAGGCATCCAGTGACTTTGGAAAAGCAGATGGATAAATTGCAAACACTGTTTTGTCCCCCTTTGTATAAAGAGACGCGCTTAGCCTTTGTGGCTTTGGTTTGCCGTTGGCTAACGGGAGATAGTCACCACGGCCAGGAATGAGACTTTGTGTTTTTTAAGCCGTTGGCAGTCTCTTTTGTAGGCTCAGTTTATCATCCATCATTGGAAGAGGGCATGGAGCTACTCTTAGTATTAGCCTGCCAACTTAAATTGAGGGAAAAGCCCATAAGCTTGTATTGGGGAGGTGGGACGGGAGGTTGCAAACCTGACTGATGATACCTCGGCTTTCTGATCCTTCAGAGGTGGGCTTCTGGAGAGAGCGTAAAGGCTTGGGTTTGACTCATAAAGTCATGGGGCCCATGGCTATTCTGCTTCAGGCATGGCTTGACATCCCCATTCTGTGTCACTCCTCCACCGTGGTCTTGCTGGATCTTCCTCAATGACAGGAAAAACAGGAGAAGGGGTAGGATAAGCAGGAGGAGTAGCAGTGGTTGGCAGCCTGGCAGTCCCTGTGGGGACATTCAATTTTGCAATGAACCTCTTGGATTCTTGACAGGTCAGGTCCATTGACCCTTCTGGGCATGCTATGGTAAGTGTTTAGTTATTTACTAGAGCTTTTTTAAGAGAAAGTGGCTTGATGGGGTCTGAGGCTTTTGTGTTATGGAGAGTTATGTGAGAATCTTTGCTGGGGTTAGCTATTAGCTGATTGTTTAACTATTTGGTTCTGTAACTAAGTAACTAAATGCCTTGAACCTTAAGATAAGCAGCTCTTTGTTAACATTTTAATAAAAGGAGACAAATAATAATAATTTAAAACCTAAGGAAGTATAAATCTCTTGTTTCAGTGACTGAATCTTAAACAGAAGCATGATTTGGAATATAATTGCCTATCGTAATAATCTGAAACAGCACGTTCAGAATGTCCTCAGTCCTCTATTGTGGTCATGGCTTTTATACAAACACAATTTGATGGCTGGATGGCATGAACCGTGCTGCGAGACTGTATGAACAGGCAAAGAAAAAGTTCACGTCTGTTTATTTAACAGCAGCTTGGTTTTCCGTGGTGGTATTGTTCAACAGCTCCACCTATAAAGTTAAAATACATTGTGTGCACTACTACTACAAATAAGGATGTAGCTGAGAGCAGACAATAGCAGAAGCAACGTTCCCTCCCTTGTCCCTCAATGTTTAAGAACACCACCAGAAATTTTACACATACCTTTGTTCCTTGTTTGTTTTTTAAGGGGTGGTAGACAAGTGTTATTCACATCAGGTACTGCACCTTTGTGGTAGGAACTAATGCCACAATTATAGGATTTGCAGGAGAGCCTGCTAAGAAAGGCATCCTGTGCCACTGTCCCTCGGCCGTGCAGAGCTCGCCCAGCAAAGGGCTGATCTATAGGCTTCTGGTGATGGCTGAGGGATACAGTTTTGAGGCAGAGCTTCAGAGAGGGCTGGAGGAGCAGGATGTGAGAGCCGATCACCAAGTCTTGCTTGGTGGTGCAGGCTCTATAGGGTTATCTCTTCCTCTTCCTCCCATCTGGATATTTTCACTAAGGGAAAATTCAGGAGGATGCTGCTGAAAACACTAGAGGATGGGTACAAGTGAGGGCTGAGGAAACTTGCAGCCTTATTTCTCTTTTATGCTCAAAAGATGTGGAAACAGGGAAATGATCCTGATGTCAGCCTCAGGAGAGCTGTTGGTTTGATGGTACAGCATGCCCATGAGTTCAAAATTTGTCCCTAAATTTCAGAGTGATGTAAAAATCCATGTGCAGTGTCCTGGAGAGAGAGTTAACTTTGGAGTGTAGGTTGTTTATATGCTGCCGGGAATTTTCTAACAGTTTAAACTGGTAGATTTTTGCAGTGAAGCTGTTGGGTGGACTCATGCCTCGGAATCCCACCTGTTCTCTGTTTGCTTTTGGGCACCATTTCAAACCCACACTGGAAAAAGTTTATAGGCAAACGTTATAAAAAGTGACAGTCTTAAGTGCTGCTACATTCTAGTTTGGCAACACAAAGGCTTACCTGAAATAATTCACTAGTTCCAAACATGACTTCATTATTTCATGACAACGCTTTGTGCTGTATCTTCACTGATATTCTAGAGAGAGAGAAATGGAGGGTGATAATATTTCCCAAATGCTAATATCTATTTGAAACTTGTTTTCCTTCAATATACTAGTAATGTTACTTATAAAAGGATTTTTTTTTTTGTAATTTTGAGGTAAATTACTCTTCTTGAGTTTGTATTTGTGTTGAAAGAATCATTGTGAATTTGGGGATAACAGTTTAAAAAGAGAGGAAATAAGGATGGGAGGTAGAAAATTATTTTCCTTGTAATTGTATGTGAACAACTGATCTGCCCAGGAGGCCACCACAACCTGTATGACCGTCCTGTACATTTCCTGGAGCTCTTCAGCAAAAGCCTCTAATGCACTTAAAGGAGGATTGAGATATCTTCACCCACAGTGGCTTTTAAAAAGTTTAAACAAAGACATTTTTAAAGACTCCTGTACATTGTTGGCACAGCGTAAACTCTGTAAAAGAAATTTTCTTTGCAGGTAGAGCATTACAAAGAAGTCTTAAAAACTTCAAAGTAAATGAGCTAGCTGGCTTCAGCTACTTTTTTTTTTCTTTTTAATTTGACAGTGAGATCTGAATTTAAAAAAAAAAATCAAGCAGACTCAAATATACTGGTTACTCTTAATAAAATATATGTAGAATGGAGCCCATGCTCCTTCTGGAAATTAAATTTCTAACAGCGTAGTGTAGTACTTGGTGAAACACCTGCATTGCAGATCTGTGGATTTGTGACTGTATCACCAAGACTGAATTAGTTTATAAGGAGTATAAAGCTGTATTGTAGCTTGTCCTAGACTTTGAGATGGAACTTTGCACACTAGAAAGTTTAAAGACCTTGTTGTAAAATCTAAATCCAAGAATCTTTACAGTCTCCATAATTGGTCTTGTTTAAATGGTTTTATGTACTTCTCCTGGCCACCATCTTGGTGTGATGCATGTGTCAAATCTGTTGTTTGAAAAACCATGTTTGCCCTAGGGAAAAGGAGAAGCTTTGCTTGCTTTGCAAGGGCGCATCCCTGGATCTCTTTTCCTTTCGCTTCAAGCAAACTCCCACTGAACTCCCTGAAATTACGTGATTTCAGGATGAGTGGGAGGAGAAATTTGGCACTCTTATTTTCAAGTGCATCAGTATAACCCGATATTTAAATATACAGGTGTCCCACTGTGGTGGCCACTTGGGGTACACATAGAATCATAGACTGTCTTGAGTTGGAAGGCGACCAAAAGGATCATTGAGTCCAACTCTCTTTTCCTCATAGGGCTACCTAAAGCTAAAGCTTCAGCATTTCCAAACTGTTGTCCATGGACTAGCTCAGATGTGACACTGGTTTCAGACTTCTCCTTTGAAGGTGTGGTACATAAATGCCAATGCTATGCCCCACAGACAAGGAACACGGGTTTCAGGATTTCGATATTCTTAGAAGCAAGGGTGGACACTGAGGTGTCACCTATTTTAATATTCCCTCAGACTCCCAAACAAACGAGAAGAGGTGTTTCGTTTACATATGCACACAGTGGTGCACAGCTGGTGCCTGCCTGGGAAGGATGTGTGCTGGGGTGTGCGGCGGGGAGCAGCTGTCCCTGCGATGTGACCCTCCTCATCAGCAAACAGAAGATGCCTTCATGCTGCTTACCCTTATTTACTTTTCATGCTGGCCTTGGTGAGGCCGAGAGGCTCATGGGAGAGGGATGCTGTGGTTGTAGGGACAAACTGGTTACAAAAGCAGTCCCTGTATCTGGCACAGCCTGAGTGTGTCAGAGATGTGGGATGGGGGTCCCTCCACCCTGTGCCAAGCTGTCCTCTTGTCCCTGCCGAGACAGTCCCAAGTGCCCAGGGCTGCAGTTCCCATTCCCCTGCTGAGACCTGGCCTTGGAAGGAGGTGATGAAGCCCTAGTAACTATAGGCAGATGTAGTTTTCCAAGGATGTTTTTTTGGAAAAAGAGTGTGGTTTGACATTCTTCTCGTTATTTGGTTACAAAAGGAAACTGATGGATGAGCCATTTAGTTTTGAACTTCTGTGTGTACTGTGACTTTGAAAGCTTTGCTTGTGTTCTGAGTTTCTGCTGTGTTCCATTTAGGAGAGGCTGTGAAATAAAAAATGAAGCAAAAAAACCCCAAAAAACCAACCCTAAAGGAAAAAGTTACTATCCCTGGGAGCAGAGTTGGCAGTGCAGAAGGCAAATATAGAGATTTTGGGAAGGGTGCAGGGAGAAAAATAAAGGACATAATATATGCTGTGTATAGGAACTCATGTTTAGTGGATTAGCTAGTGAAGGGTTTTTTGGTCACCCTTTTCTTCCAACACAGCTCCTTTCAGCGGTGGTTTTTTTTGTTGTTTGTTTGTTTGTTTTTTTTAAGCAACTTACAAAATCGGATGGGGAAAGATAAATATTTGTTTGAATCATAGACACAAATGCTAAGATACAAAACTGAATATGCTTTCTGAACTCCTCCTGACAGCTCCTAATTCTTTGAAGCCCTCAGGTTCATCAGCACTCATCTCCTCATGAGAGTCGGCTCATTGTGACCAGTGAGAAGGGTTGTGCCTTTATGTGGCACTTGGGACAAGGCATGTGCCAAGATGCTGATCAAAAGGGAATGAACATTTTTTGTGGTTAACTTCTTGAAAATAAAGCCTATCCCATACCTGCATATGGTTCAGTTTTATGAGACAGATTGCTGGGCTAATCTGGATGCAACTTTTTTTATTGAACATGATTTCTATGGATGAAAAGGGCCTTCACTGACTTTTGTTGGAAATTCTCTCCTTTCCCTTCTCTTTCTTCTACTTCCTTCTTTCCTTCCACCTTCACAGAACCGCCAACCAAATACCAAATCTCTCAGCCAGATGTATATTCAGCACTTCCAGGAGAACCGCTTGAGTTACGCTGTCAATTGAAAGATGCCGTCATGATCAGTTGGACTAAGGATGGGGTCCCTTTGGGGCCTGACAATAGGACAATGATTATTGGGGAGTACTTACAAATTAAGGATGCTTCACCCAGAGATTCGGGCCTCTATGCTTGCACTGCTGTTAGGACCCTAGACAGTGATACTCTGTACTTCATTGTAAATGTTACAGGTGAGTGAGTTAAACGTAGGTTTTTTTGCATGTAGAAGCTGTAAAATGTGATATAAAGACACGTTCTGATGTACTGTGGAACAGTCCACTCAGGCACAGTGAGTTGAGCTGAGTTCTGTAGTTATTTCAGGTATTTTGCTCCTTTTTCTGACCCTGAAATGGACTCGGTTTGTATATAGTCCTTTTACTTCATGGGATCTATAGTCATTAACAGCTGCTGAACAGCTCTCTGGTTTATGCCACTATGACAGGACTAAATTATACAGAGTTGCTGTGATGATGATAAAACATTGTATTCATTCTACTGGCTTTTCCTCTGCATCAGAAGAGGAAAAGGGGTGTCCTAAATCCTCTAAGTTTAGAGATGAATCATTCTGGAGACACTAATTCTGTTCAACTGAATGTCTTTAAGAAAAATAAAAATTGTAAGTGGAAAGAGATTTTTTGGAATTAGCGAGCTCCCTTTGGAAACTCTGTAGCATTTCAGGATTATTAGCTAGTTTTGTTAGCATTTTAGTAGAGTAACACACATTTTGTGTCTGGATTTTCTCTTTCTATAGCTTCTGCACAACTAACGTAACGTCTGTTCTCCTTGATAGATAATCTAAGATGTAGCATATTGATTTATTTGTCTGCAAAAACGGACTCGTTTAAAGACTTGATTATTTTTAATGTGCAGATGCTCTTTCCTCTGGGGATGATGAAGACGACAATGATGGGTCCGAGGACTTTGTGAATGACAGCAACCAGATGAGTAAGTAACAGCAAACTGCCAGAAGTCACTAGCAAGATCCACGTGGAAAATAATGTCCCGTCTTTCGCACTCCTGCCTTCAGAGCTCCTTGATTGTTAACTGCATGAACTGTCAAATAGTGATATCTTTGTCCTTCTCCATTTTCTGTTTCACATAGTTCGTAACTTGGAAAAAAAAAAAAAAAAGAAAAATAAACTAATATTCTTCTGAACACACTTTACTGGTCTGTACTTTCTTTTTCCCTTCTCGCTCTTTTCTGCAGTTTCCTTTCTTCCTGAACTGAAGTTCAGTCTTTGTCTGGTTTAGACTCTCACAGATGAACTAACTTTTCCTAAACCTGAGCTGAAATTTAACAGAAGAAACAAAGATCCAGCTCACTTTGTTAAAAGGTGATATGGAAACTTTGAAAAATAAAATGCAGTTGTAATGAGGCAAATCCTACAATTCTTAATCTTGGCAGAAATCTCCCCCGGGAGAATGAATTTGGAGACAACGAGGTTCTTTTGTCTGCGAAGGACCTCAAGGTTTGCTGCAAAGAAAGCAATCCAGCACTAAAACCACATTTTATGTTTCTTATGCATGATGAAAATGGGCTAAAAGAATCTTAAACCTATCTGAATGTTAAACTTCAGTCCCTTTAGAGAATTTGGAAAGCTATTAATAGGTTCTAAATGGAGCAGTTGCTAAGAAAAAAAAAGTAAAATTCATATTGGTTCCTTATGCCCCTGTGCACTGTTGCAAAATCCCCATGGTGACTGGTAGTTTGCTATCGCTCGTGCTTTGTAAAGTCAATAATGTGCAGAACGCAGAAATCCTTCATGGGAGATGTCAGCTAGTTACTGACTGCAGTAGCCAGGTAGTGTATTTACTCCTCAGCCCGATTAGTAACTGGCAGCTATACTGTGTGCTTGAAACACTTGTGCCAATGTATAAAGTACGAGCCTGATTTCAGCTCCCCTAGTTAGTCACTGTTGTATACGACTGCCCTTGCTCTGAAGCTGTGAAACATTAGATGCTATTTAAAATGATATAAGTTCTTAGCTGCCTGTTTGGCCCCTGCCATCTGTTAGTGTGATTAACCCGGCCTGATTCACAGGTGCAGCTTGAAGTGGCTGAGATTAAGCAGCTGGAGGCTGCTCTGACAAAGGAATGCGGTGGCAAAGATAATTGGCCAGTTTGGAAAAGGGACACTGCTTTTAAAAGAAGTTGTCTAGGCAAAAACCCACCGACCCAGGCAATGTTGGTGTTCCCCTGAAAATGTCTCGTGGGTAGAAATTCTTTTTAGGAAACACCCCTGTGTCTGTTATCAGTTTAGAACTTTATTGGTGTCAGTCAAAAAAGGGCTTGCAATATTTTCAGTGTGTTAGCCCTCCATGCTGATGGCTTTGGAGATTCACTGTGAGCACAAATGGCTTTTGGAAGTGTGTATAGAGAGAAAAAAAGGACCTGATCTCAAGGCAACTATGCTCTGTGATGTCGTGGTAACTATTCCTGCCCTTTCACACAACGGGGAGGACTACTCAGCAGTATCTTCTGTAACACTGGTGATGTTCCTGTAATGTGAGCTATCATTTGAAGCTCCTGTTAATCAATCTTGATTCAGGAGCTGGTGAAAGGCCATTGACAATTTCCGTCTGCCAGGGATGGGGTGTGTACTTTAGCAAGGGTCAGTCACACTTTCCCTGCTCAAAATGAAAGATGCCTCTAGAGCGTGAACGTTTAAACATCTCGGATGGAGGGGAGAGCACAAAGTCTTGCAGCGTAGGAGGGAGGAAACTGCAAGAAGACAGACTGCTCCCAAGCAGAGCGTTACACAAACAAACCCTCGTGAGATTGCTCTTTACAAGGTGCCCACAAACTCCTGGGGCTTCTTGCAAGCTACAGATGGGCGCAGGGAGCAGCGCAGCCTTCCTCTCGATGTCTGAGCCCTCAATGGGAAGAGCTGGAGCTGGAAAAATGATCATG